>NW_023270757.1:2840364-2843043 GCF_011800145.1 Mirounga leonina | reverse complement strand
ATAACCACTAAGGAAATTGAAGCAGTCATCAAAAATCTCCCAACAAACAAAAGTCCAGGGCCAGATGGCTTCCCAGGGGAATTCTACCAAACATTTCAAGAAGAATTAATACCTATTCTTCTGAAACTGTTCCAAAAAATAGAAATGGAAGAAAAACTTCCAAACTCGTTTTAGGAGGCCACCATTACCTTGATCCCAAAACCAGACAAAGACCCCATCAAAAAGGAGACTTACCGACCAATATCCTTGATGAACACGGATGCAAAAATTCTCACCAAAATACTAGCCAATAGGATCCAACAGTACATTAAAAGGATTATTCACCATGACCAAGTAGGATTTATCCCTGGGCTGCAAAGTTGGTTCAACATCCACAAATCAATCAACATGATACAATACATTAACAAAAGAATGAATAAGAATCATATGATCCTCTCAATAGATGCAGAAAAAGCATTTCACAAAGTACAGCATCCTTTCTTGATCAAAACTCTTCAGAGTATAGGGATAGAGGGTACATACCTCAATAGCATAAAAGCCATCTGTGAAAAACCTACAGTGAATATCATTCTCAATGGGGAAAAACTGAGAGCTTTCCCCCTAAGGTCAGGAACGTGGCAGGGATGTCCACTATCACCACTGCTATTCAACATAGTATTAGAAGTCCTAGCCACAGCAATCAAACAACAAAAAGAAATAAAAGGCATCTGAATTGGCAAAGAAGAAGTCAAACTCTCACTCTTTGCAGATATGATACTTTATTTGGAAACCCAAAATACTCCACCCCAGAAGTGCTAGAACTCATACAGGAATTCAGTAAAGTGGCAGGATATAAAATCAATGCACAGAAGTCAGTGGCATTCCTATACACCAACAACAACACAGAAGAAAGAGAAATTAAGGAGTCGATCTCATTTACAATTGCACCCAAAACCATGGTGCAAAGATCTGTACTCAGAGGCAAAGGATCTGTACTCAGAAAACTATAAAATACTCATGAAAGAAATTGAGGAAGACATAAAGAAATGGAAAAACGTTTCATGCTCATGGATTGGGAGAACAAATATTGTGAAGATGTCAATGCTACCTAGAGCAATCTACACATTCAATGCAATCCCCATCAAAATACCATCCACTTTTTTCTAAGAAATGGAACAAATAATCCTAAAATTTGTATGGAACCAGAAAAGACCCCGCATAGCCAGAGGAATATTGAAAAAGAAAAGCAAAGCTGGTGGCATCACGATTCCAGACTTCCAGCTCTATTACAAAGCTGTCATCATCAAGACAGTATGGTACTGTCACAAAAACAGACACATAGATCAATGGAACAGAATAGAGAGCCCAGAAATGGACCCTCAATTCCATGGTCAACTCATCTTCGACAAAGCATGAAAGAATATCCAATGGAAAAAAGACAGTCTCTTCAACAAATGGTGTTGGGAAAATTGGACAGCCACATGCAGAAGAATGAAACTGGACCATTTCCTTACACCACACACAAAAATAGACTCCAAATGGTTGAAAGACCTCAATGTGAGACAGGAGTCCATCAAAATCCTAGAGGAGAACACAGGCAGCAACCTCTTCGACTTCAGCTGCAGCAACTTCTTCCTAGAAACATGGCCAAAGGCAAGGGAAGCAAGGGCAAAAATGAACTATTGGGACCTCATCAAGATAAAAAGCTTTTGCACAGCAAAAGAAACAGTCAACAAAACCAAAAGACAACTGACAGAATGGGAGAAGATATTTGCAAATGACATATCAGATAAAGGGCTAGTATCCAAAATCTATAAAGCACTTATCAAACTCAACTGATCCAATCAAGAAATAGGCAGAAGACATGAACAGACATTTTTCCAAAGAAGACATCCAAATGGCCAACAGATACATTTTCGAAAAAGTGCTCAACATCGCTCAGCATCAGGGAAATCCAAATCAAAACCTCAATGAGATATCACCTCACACCAGTCAGAATGGCCTCAGTTAATAAGTCAGGAAACGACAGATGTTGGTGGGGATGCGGAGGAAGGAGAACCCTCCTACACTGTTGGTGGGAATGCAAGCTGGTGCAACCACTCTGGAAAACAGTATGGAGGTTCCTCAAAAAGCTGAAAATAGAGCTCCCATACGATCCAGCAATTGCACTACTGTGTATTTACCCCAAAGATACAAATGTAGGGATCCGAAGGGGGTACATGCACCCCGATGTTTATAGCAGCAATGTCCACAATAGCCAAACTGTGGAAAGAGCCAAGATGTCCATCGACAGATGAATGGATAAAGAAGATGTGGTATATATAAACCATGGAATATTATGCAGCCATCAAAGGAATGAAATCTCGCCATTTGCAACGACGTGGATGGAACTGGAGGGTGTTATGCCGAGGAAAATAAGTCAAACAGAGAAAGACATGTATCATATGACCTCACTGATATGAGGAATTCTTTATCTCAGGAAACAAACTGAGGATTGCTGGAGTGGTGGGGGGTCAGAGGGATGGGGTGGCTGAGTGATAGACATTGGGAACAGTATGTGCTATGTTGAGCACTGTGAATTGTGCAAGACTGTTGAATCACAAATCTGTACCTCTGAAACAAAAAATATATGTTGAAGAAGAAGAAGAAGAAGAAGAAGAAGAAGAAGAAGAAGAAGAAGAAGAAGAAGAAGAAGAAGAA
>NW_023270757.1:2830969-2840264 GCF_011800145.1 Mirounga leonina | reverse complement strand
GAGGAGGAGGAGGAGGAGGAGGAGGAGGAGGAGGAGGAGGAGGAGGAGGAGGAGGAGGAGGAGGAGGAGGAGGAGGAGGAGGAGGAGGAGGAGGAGGAAGAAGAAGAAGAAGAAGAAGAAGAAGAAGAAGAAGAAGAAGAAGAAGAAGAAGAAGAAGAAGAAGAAGAAGAAGAAGAAGAAGAAGAAGAAGAAGAAGAAAGAAGAAGAAAGAAGAAGATAGCAGGAGGGGAAGAATGAAGGCGGGGAAATCAGAGGGGTAGACGAACCATGAGAGACAATGGACTCTGAAAAACAAACTGAGGGTTCTAGAGGGGAGAGGGGTGGGAGGATGAGTTGGCCTGGTTGTGGGTATTGAGGAGGGCACATTCTGCATGGAGCACTGGGTGTTATGCACAAACAATGAATCATGGAACACTACATCTAAAACTAATGATGTAATGTATGGTGATTAACATAACAATAAAAAAATTTTAAAAAAACAATTCACCAGTAAAAACATCTTGTCCTGGGTTTTTCTTTGTTGGGAGGTTTTTGATTACTGATTCAATCTTCTTACTAGTTAGTGGTCTGATTTTCTATTTCTTCATGATTCAGTTGTGCCAGTTTTAGGTTTCCAAGAATTTATTTCTTCTAGGAATCTATTTCTTAACTAAGGAGGTGATAGATTTGTACACTGAAAACTATAGGACATTGATGAAAGAAATTGAAAAAGACACAAATAGGATCTAATTTGTTGACATATAATTGTTCATGATCCTTTGTATTTCTGTGGTGTCAGTTGTAATGTCTTCTCTTTCATTTCTGATTTTATTTATTTGAATCTTCACTATTGCTCATGGGAACAATAGTTGCTAAAATTTTTTAAAGAAATCATCTTTATCTGAAGTATAATTCATATAAAATGAACACATTAAAAATATAATGGGTTTTGACAATTGTATATATTATATAATCACTGCCCAGTTCAAAGGTTAGAATATTTTTGTCACTCCAGAAACTTCCCAAGTTGCTCCTTGCCAATTAATTCCTTCTTACCCCTGCTCCAAATAAGCATTGATCTGATTTCTATCTTTATCAATTAATTTTACCAGTTCTAGAACTTCATGTAAATGGAATAATATGGTAAATACTCCTTTTATGTCAGTATGTTTTACTCAGCATGTTTTTTAATAAACTTTGTTGAGGTTTACTGTATATATAAGAAAAAGCACCCATTTTAACTATACATTTTGATGAGTTTTGATGAATATATACACCTGTGTATCAGGTATACTATCAAGATATACAACATTTCCATTATCAAAAAATACTCCCTTGTCCACCTTCTTAGTAACCAATCCCTACTCTAAGCAAACCCCGATATGCTGTGTCTCTCTATGTTAGAGTTGTCTTTTCTAGAGTTTGATATAAATGCAGTAACATGATACATACTCATTTGGGCCTGGCTTTTTTGATACAGCATAACGTTTTTAAATGTTATGTGTATCAGTATTTCTATGAGCCTTCCAGTGTAGGTATTTATCATGATTTGTTGATCCATTCACCTGTTGATAGATATTTGTGTTATTTCTAGTTTTTGTCTATTATGAGTAGCAATGTTAACAAACTTCAATGTACAATATTTTGTTAGTTATATATTTGCATTTCTTTTGGGTGAATACTTAGAAATTCAATTGGTGTTGTCTGATGATGACTGTATATTTCATTTTAGAAGAAACTTCCAGACTGTTTTTCAAAGTGATTGTCATTTTATACTTCTATCAGAAATGCATAAAAGTTTGGTTGCCTCATGTCCTTACTAACAATCTGTATTTTTTTTTTTCTTTCAAATTTTGGCCAATCTAATGTGCATGTTGTGGTATATCATTGTGGTTTTAGTTGGCATTTTCCAGACTAATGATGGTGAGCATCTTTTTACGTGAGTTTTGCCATTTATGTCTTTTTTCTGAGTCTTTTACAGACTTTATAAATTTAGTTTTTGCCTTTCTATTACTAAATTTTAAGAGTTCTTTATATATTCTGGATATGATCCTTCATCAAATATATTTTTACAGTTTATTATTATTTTTTAAGGTTACTGCATTTTTTTGTATACTGAGAAATCTCTGCATACTCCCACAGTGGTGAAGAATTTCTCTTATGCTTTTTCCAGAAGTTTTACAGTTTTACCTTTTAGGTTTAGATCTGTGATCCATTTTCAATTAATTTTTGTATGTGATGTAGAGAGAGGTTGAGGTTTATTTTTTCTCCTGATTGATAACCAATTTTTATAGCAACATTAATTAGAAAGATGATTCAGTCTCCCACTGAATTATGTTAGTACCTTTGTCAGAAATTAATTGTGTGGGTCATTTCTGGAATTTGTTTTGTTCTGTTTATCTTTATTCTAATACAACACTGACTTGATCACTATTACCTTATAGTAAGTCTTGAAATGAGGTAGTGTATAAGTCCTTCAACTTTGTTCTTCCCTTCACAAGATTATTTTGACTATTCTAAGTTCTTTGCATTTTCATGAGGTTTAGAATCAATTTATCAATTTATGCAAAAGTCTTAATAAGATTATAATTTGAATTGTGTTGAATTTATTGATCAATTTAGAGGGAAAGGAAATCTTAACACTTCTGGGTCTTTCAATTCATGAACATGATATATCTATCCTTAAATTTAGATATTCTTTTAATTTTTTTCACAGGATTATTTTGTAGTTTTAAGTATAGACAAGTTAGATATATTTTGATAAATTCATTCTTGATTATTTGTCTTTTTAAATATTATTTTAAGTGGTACTGTGTTTTAAGTTGAATTTTTCAGATTTACATGCTGGAGACATGTCATTATTTGTATATATTGACCTTATATCATGCAGTCTTGCTAAATTAAGTTATTAAATCTAATAACTTATTTTGGTAGATTCCTTAGTGTTATTTATGTTGACAATGATGTTATCAGTAAACAGTGTTTAAAAATTTTTTAAAAAAATCTGTGAGCCTTTTATTTATGTATGTCGCCCTATTGCATTAGTTAGAACCTTCAGAGTATAATGTAGCATGATTGCAGGGAAAGTAGATATTCTTGCTTTGTTCTTTGTTTTAGGTGAATGCAGTATTTCATCAAGTATGGCGTAAGTTGTTGGTTTCTTTGTAGACTTATAAGGATATAGGAAGTTTCCATCTATTCCTAGTTTGCTGAAATATTTTTCATAAATAGGCATTGAGTTTGGTTACATTTTTTCCTCTGTAACTGTGAAGGACATTATTTTGTACTTTGGTAATATGACAAATTATCTTAATTTTTAATTACTTTAAGGGAATTCCTGAGACAGATCACATTTGGTCATGATAGGTTGTCCTGTTTATATATAGCTGAATTCAGTTTACTAATTTTTCAGGATATTTTTGCAGTGATGTTCATGAGAAATATTGTTTTCCCTTTTTTATAGTAATCCTTTTCAGGTTTTGGTATGGGGGTCTTCCTACCCTCATAAAATGAACTAGGATGCATCCCCCTCCTTCTCTATTCTCTGAAAGAGTTTACATAAAAAATATTTTATCAAATTCACCAGTGGAGTAATCTGGACCTAGATTTTTTGGAGGGAACTCTTTGATTGTGAATTTGATTTCTTGAGTAGACAGGGTTCTTGATATTTTTAAAAGTATTTTGTGTTTTCTCTCTTTCTTTCTTGGTTAATCTTGCTAAGGATCATTAATTTTTAAATATTTTCAAGTAACCCACTTTGGGTTTTGCTAAATTTCTGCATTGTTTTCCATTTCATTGAGTTCTCTTTATTATTTCTTTCATTCTTATTTTGGTCATATTTTGATCTTTAAATTTACTCTCTGTCTTTCTAAGCTAGAAATTTTAAAAGTGGACATGGAGATCATTGATTTTAAACTTTCTTTTCTAATATAAGTATTTAAAACAGTAATTTTTCCTACACACTGTGTTAGCTTTGTCTCATAAATCTTGGTATTTTCCATTTTCATTAAGTTTGAAATAATTTCAAATGTCTCTTGTGAATTCTGCTTTGACCCATGGTAGAAAGTGTGTTATTTAATTTCCAGACATTTGAACATTTTCTAAATACCTTATTTTTATTGATTTCTAATTTAATTTTTTTTTTGTGATCAGAGAATGTATTAAGACTCATTTTAGGATTCAGCATATGGTCTATTCTGGTATACTTTCCTGGGCAAAGCTCCTATAGTCTCTCTCTGCTCCTGCACAGTCTAGCCCTTTGCCAGGAACTCAACAGGGACACATCCCCCACAACCCCCCCCCCCCACACACACACATTCTCACAGAATTCTGGATACCTTCTTTGTGCCTCTCTTTTCTCTGGTGTTCTGCCCTGCAGATTCCAGCCAATTTGCCTACTTTGAACTCTGATCCATGCCTCCTAATCTCTGCAGGACTACAGTGCTCTGCTGGACTCCAACTCGCTGAACTGTATTAGGGAATTGAGAAATGCCTCTATGTAAGGATCAGGTCAGTTCTGGGGCTCACTTTGTGAGCTTCCCTTACCTCAGGGATCACAGTGGTATGCTGTTTGTTGATTAATATCTGAAAAAGTTGCCTTATATATTTTGTTCAGTTTTATCATTTAAACTAGAAGGACTAATTCATTTATTTCATCATGCCTGGAAGTTGAAGTGCATTCCATGAGTTTTTGCAAGTTGATGACAATTTTGTGTATGTGTGCCTTTTATGTTTGAAAGTCAGTTTTGCTGGATATGAAATCCTGAGCTCACATTTTCTGTCCTTGAGTATTTAAATATGCTTCTCTTGAAGAAGTCTGATGATAATTAAGTTTTCTTTCCCATATAAGTTACTGACTTTTTTATTCAAAGCTAAGTGGATTGTTTTTAAACGTAAAATCCATTAATCTCACTAGAATATGTCTTGTTCATTCTGAAGATTAATAATGTCTAATATGGGTTATGTTCTTTTAATAGGAAGCTTCCATAGTTTCCTTTAATTTCAGGAACTTTAAAAAAAAATACATTGTTTTAGTTTTTTTTTTTTTCCATTCTCTTGTGGTTTTCTTCAGAAATTCATCCACATTTTGGATTTTCTTTGCCTGTCTTCAATATTTGTCTCTTTCTCTTGAATCCCTTTTCTTTCTTTCCTCCTTCCTTTTTCATTTTAAACGTTGTCTCCTTTTTACCTTGCCTTTATATTAAGATCTTATCTCTTGTCGTCATAAGTTTGTATTCCTTCTAATTTAGTTTTATTTCTCATATAATTTTTCTTATAATTCTAATTCTCTTCTAATATAATTATTTCATTTCTGAGTTTTCCTAATTCTCATTTATGTTGTCCTTTGTGTGTTGTACTATTTTCTTAATATGCTTTAGCCTAGTTAAATATATAGCCTAGTTAGTTAAATAGAATGTTACAGTTTTAGACTGTTCTGTGGATATGTCTTTTAGGTATATTTTCTTTCTCTGTAGTAGAGTCATTCACTTTCTTTCTTTTCTTTTTTCAATAACTGCATGGGAGTTGATCTCAATATTTTTATGTTACTCATTTTTATGTCAAATTTGTTTCCCTGGACTTTTAGAAGGAGCACCAAGGTAGTTTTTCTGACTTTACAGAGTTCCATTTTCTGTTGGTTTTTATGTGCTATTAAGGAATATGGCAAAAGTATAAGTGAAAGACCAGTTTTTAAATGAGACATCTTTACTAGTGAAGTTGATTTGGGAGTTATTTACATGGAGGCAATAGCTGAAATATTTGGGATGGATGAGCTTTCCAAGGGAACAAGTGAAGAAAAAGAACAAATGTCCCAAACCAGAAATTGCTGAAAATCCATACTTTCTGGCTAAAGATGGAAAAAAAAAAAAAAAAAGAAAGCTTGAGAAAGAAGAAGTTAGTCCTAAATTTAAGAGGAGAAATGAGATGGTGCCTTGGGAGTTAAGAGAAAATTGTGACTAAAAAGAGATGGCAACAGGATTTAAAATGATGTAAAGCAAGTTAGTGAAATTAGGGCTCAGTAAAATCACTGATACGGTTGCTTAGAGGAAGTGATAGTAACAGGTATGAAACCCTTATCTGACAAACATAGGGGTAGAGAGAATGAGGGAGGGGTCAATGTGAATGGTGGAGTTGAATAAAATCTTTTTTTTCCAAGATAGTTGCAATCTGCTCATGTTTGAAAGCCAAGAGGAAAAAAAAATCTGTGAAAAGAGGAAAACTGAAGATGCTAAAGAGAGAAGATAAGTGAGAAACAAAGGAAACAGGAAATGAAGGGATTTTTCATCCTCTGCGGTATGAGGAAAAGAAGAAAAAAATAAAGAATAGACTTGCAGTTAAGGCCAATAAACATATATTGAAAGATGCCTAATTTAAAAAATAAAGATAGCAATTTGCTTTCTGAAATTTCCGGATTCTTTTTTCTTTTTTATTCTTATGTTAATCCCCATACATTACATCATTAGTTTTAGATGTAGTGTTCCATGATTCATTGTTTGTGCATAACACCCAGTGCTCCATGCAGAACGTGCCCTCCTCAATACCCACCACCAGGCCAACCCATCCTCCCACCCCCATCCCCTCTAGAACCCTCAGTTTGTTTTTCAGAGTCCATCGTCTCTCATGGTTCATCTACCCCTCCGATTTCCCCTGCTTCATTCTTTCCCTCCTGCTACCTTCTTCTTCTTCTTTTTTTCTTAACATATATTGCATTATTTGTTTCAGAGGTACAGATCTGAGATTCAACAGTCTTGCACACTTCACAGCGCTTACCAGAGCATATACCCTCCCCAGTGTCTATCACCTAGTCACCCCATCCCTCCCACCCCACCCCCCGCTACAGCAACCCTCAGTTTGTTTCCTGCGATTAAGAATTCCTCATGTCAGTGAGGTCATATAATACATGTCTTTCTCTTTTTGACTTATTTCGCTTAACATAATACCCTCCAGTTCCATCCACGTCGTTGCAAATGGCAAGTCTCATTCCTTTTGATGGCTGCATAATATTCCATTGTGTATATATACCACATCTTCTTTATCCATTCATCTGTTGATGGACATCTTGGCTCTTTCCACAGTTTGGCTATTGTGGACATAGCTGCTATAAACATCGGGGTGCACGTACCCTTTCGGATCCCTACTTTTGTATCTTTGGGGTAAATACCCAGTAGTGCAATTGCTGGATCATATGGTAGATCTATTTTCAACTTTTTGAGGAACCTCCATATTGTTTTCCAGAGTGGCTGCACCAGCTTGCATTCCCACCAACAGTGTAGGAGGGTTCCCCTTTCTCCGCACCCCCGCCAACATCTGTTGTTTCCTGACTTGTTAATTTTAGCCATTCTGACTGGTGTGAGGTGGTATCTCATTGAGGTTTTGATTTGGATTTCCCTGATACTGAGCAATATTGAGCACTTTTTCATGTGTCTGTTGGCCATTTGGATGTCCTCTTTGGAAAAATGTCTGTTCATGTCTTCTGCCCATTTCTTGATTGGATTCTTTGTTCTTTGGGTGTTGAGTTTGATGAGTTCTTTATAGATTTTGAATACTAGCCCTTTATCCGATATGTCATTTGCAAATATCTTCTCCCATTCTGTCGGTTGTCTTTTGGTTTTGTTGACTGTTTCCTTTGCTTTGCAAAAGCTTTTTATCTTAAGTCCCAATAGTTCATTTTTGCCCTTGCTTCCCTTGCCTTTGGCCATGTTTCTAGGAAGAAGTTGCTGCGGCTAAGGTCAAAGAGGTTGCTGCCTGTGTTCTCCTCTAGGATTTTGATGGACTCCTGTCTCACATTGAGGTCTTTCAACCATTTGGAGTCTATTTTTGTGTGTGGTGTAAGGAAATGGTCCAGTTTCATTCTTCTGCATGTGGCTTTCCAATTTTCCCAACACCATTTGTTTTTTCCATTGGACATTCTTTCCTGCTTTGTCGAAGATTAGTTGACCATAGAGTTGAGGGTCCATTTCTGGGCTCTCTATTCTGTTCCATTGATCTATGTGTCTGTTTTTGTGCCAGTAACATGCTGTCTTGATGATGACAGCTTTGTAATACAGCTTGAACTCCGGAATTGTGATGCCGCCAGCTTTGCTTTTCTTTTCAACATGCCTCTGGCTATTCGGGGTCTTTTCTGGTTCCATACAAATTTTAGGATTATTTGTTCCATTTCTTTGAAAAAAGTGGATGGTATTTTGATGGGGATTGCATTGAATGTGTAGATTGCTCTAGGTAGCATTGACATCTTCACAATATTTGTTCTTCCAATTCATGAGCATGGAACGTTTTTCCATTTCTTTGTGTCTTCCTCAATTTCTTTCATAAGTATTTTATAGTTTTCTGAGTACAGATCCTTTGGCTCTTTGGTTAGATTTATGCCTAGGTATCTTATGGTTTTGGGTGCAATTGTAAACGGGATCGACTCCTTAATTTCTCTTTCTTCTGTCTTGTTTTTGGTGTATAGGAATGCCACTGACTTCTGTGCATTGATTTTATATCCTGCCACTTTACTGAATTCCTGTATGAGTTCTAGCAGTTTTGGGGTGGAGTCTTTTGGGTTTTCCACATAAAGTATCATATCATCTGCAAAGAGTGAGAGTTTGACTTCTTCTTTGCCAATTTGGATGCCTTTCATTTCTTTTTGTTGTCTGATTGCTGTGGCTAGGACTTCCAATACTATGTTGAATAGCAGTGATGATAGTGGACATCCCTGCCGCGTTTCTGACCTTAGGGGGAAAGCTCTCAGTTTTTCCCCATTGAGAATGATATTTACTGTAGGTTTTTCATAGATGGCTTTTATGATATTGAGGTATGTACCCTCTATCCCTATACTCTGAAGAGTTTTGATCAAGAAAGGATGCTGTACTTTGTAAAATGCTTTTTCTGCATCTATTGAGAAGATCATATGATTCTTATTCATTCTTTTGTTAATGTATTGTATCACATTGATTGATTTGCCAATGTTGAACCAACCTTGCAGCCCAGGGATAAATCCCACTTGGTCGTGGTGAATAATCCTTTTAATGTACTTTTGGATCCTATTGGCTAATATTTTGGTGAGAATTTTTGCATCCATGTTCATCAGGGATATTGGTGTGTAATTCTCCTTTTTGATGGGGTCTTTGTCTGGTTTTGGGATCAAGGTAATGGTGGCCTCCTAAAATGAGTTTGGAAGTTTTCCTTCTGTTTCTATTTTTTGGAAGAGTTTCAGAAGAATAGGTATTAATTCTTCTTGAAATGTTTGGTAGAATTCCCCTGGGAAGCCATCTGGCCCTGGGCTTTTTTTTGTTGGGAGATTTTTGATGACTGCTTCAATTTCCTTAGTGGTTAT
>NW_023270757.1:2768443-2825969 GCF_011800145.1 Mirounga leonina | reverse complement strand
TTTATTTGCTGTTGTTTCTCCAGCTCCTTTAGGTGTAGGGTTAGGTTGTGTATTTGAGACCTTTCTTGTTTCTTGAGAAAGGCTTGTATTGCTCTATACTTTCCTCTTAGGACTGCCTTTGCTGCATCCCAAAGATTTTGAATAGTTGTGTTTTCATTTTCATTGGTTTCCATGAATTTTTTAGATTCTTCTTTAATTTCCTGGTTGACCCATTCATTCTTTAGTAGGATGCTCTTTAGCCTCCATGTATTTGAGTTCTTTCTGACTTTCCTCTTGTGATTGAGTTCTAGTTTCAAAGCATTGTGGTCTGAAAATAGGCAGGGAATGATCCCAGTCTTTTGGTACCGGTTGAGACCTGATTTATGACCTAGGATGTGATCTATTCTGGAGAATGTTCCATGGGCACTAGAGAAGAATGTGTATTCCGTTGCTTTGGATGGAATGTTCTGAATATGTCTGTGAAGTCCATTTGGTCCAGTGTGTCATTTAAAGTCTTTATTTCCTTGTTGATCTTTTGCTTAGACGATATGTCCATTTCAGTGAGGGGGGTGTTAAAGTCCCCGACTATTATTGTATTGTTGTCAATGTGTTTCTTTGCTTTTGTTATTAATTGCCTTATGTAATTGGCTGCTCCCATGTTAGGGGCATAGATATTTACAATTGTTAGATCTTCTTGTTGGATAGACCCTTTAAGTAGGATATAATGTCCTTCCTCATCTCTTAGTACAGTCTTTGGTTTATAATCTAATTTGTCTGATATAAGGATTGCCACCCTAGCTTTCTTTTGGTGTCCATTAACATGGTAAATGATTTTCCACCCCCTCACTTTCAATCTGCGGGTGTCTTTGGTTCTAACATGAGTCTCTTGCAGACAGCATATCGATGGGTCTTGTTTTTTAATCCAGTCTGATAGCCTGTGTCTTTTGAGTGGGGCATTTAGCCCATTTACATTCAGGGTAACTATTGAAAGATAGGAATTTAGTGCCATTGTATTGCCTGTAAGGTGACTGTTACCGTATATTGTCTGTGTTCCTTTCTGGTCTATGTTGCTTTTAGGGTGTCTCTTTGCTTAGAGGACCCCTTTCAAGATTTCTTGTAGGGCTGGTTTTGTGTTTGCAAATTCCTTTAGTATTTGTTTGTCCTGGAAGCTTTTTATCTCTCCTTCAATTTTCAATGACAGCCTAGCTGGATATAGTATTCTTGGCTGCATATTTTTCTCATTTAGTGCTCTGAATATATCCTGCCAGTCCTTTCTGGCCTGCCAGGTCTCTGTGGATAGGTCTGTTGCCAATCTAATGTTTCTCCCATTGTAGGTTACATATCTCTTCTCCCGAGCTGCTCTTAGGATTTTCTCTTTGTCTCTGAGACTCGTAAGTTTTACTATTAGATGTTGGGGTGTTGACCTATATTTATTGATTTTGAGAGGGATTCTCTGTGCTTCCTGGATTTTGATGCCTGTTTCCTTCCCCAAATTAGGGAAGTTCTCTGCTATAATTTGGTCCATTATACCTTCTGCCCCTCTTTCTCTTTCTTCTTCTTCTGGGATCCCAATTATTCTAATGTTGTTTCGTCTTATGGTATCACTTATCTCTCGAATTCTGCCCTTGTGATCCAGTAGTTGTTTATCTCTCTTTCTCTCAGCTTCTTTATTTTCCATCATTTGGTCTTCTATATTACTGATTCTCTCTTCTGCCTCATTTATCCTAGCAGTTAGTGCCCCCATTTTTGATTGCACCTCATTAATAGCCTTTTTGATTTCTACTTGGTTAGATTTTAGCTCTTTTACTTCTCCAGAAAGGGTTTCTCTAATAACTTCCATGCTTTTCTCAAGCCCAGCTAGTATCTTTAAAGTGATGATTCTGAACTCTAGATCTGACATCGTACTAATGTCCGTATTGAGTAGGTCCCTGGCAGTCGGTACTACCTCTTGTTCTTTTTGTTGAGGTGATTTTTTCCATCTTGTCATTTTGTGCAGAGGAGAATAGATTAATGAGAGAACAAAATGCTAGCAGAGTAACCCCGTCCCCAGAAAATATACTCTAAACAAATCAGAAAAGACCTGAAGCAGTGGAAAAAGAAATGGAAAGAGAGAAAAAAGAAAAAGAAAAAAAAGATAAAGATAAAGATAAAAACAAACAAAAACAAACAGAACAAAACAACAACAACAACAAACAACTAGAATGTGATCAAATATGATCAGGCTGGCATATAGATCAGTGCCACACACTAGATTTGGGGTGTATTTTGGTCTTTTAGAAGAAAGTGCCTCCCAAAATTTTAAAGGAAGAAAAACTTATATATGTACAAAAGTAAGGGTTGACATGATGAAGGGATGGAATATGACTGTAAAGATGTCAATTATAAAAAATTTTATAAACGGAATTGATAAGAAGTTGTTTGAAAAAAGAAAGAGGATTTAAAAAAAGAAAAAAGAAAAAAAAGGGAGAGAATGTGATCAGGCAGGGGAGTAGAAAAAAACCATATACTAGAGATTTAGGGTATATTTTAATCTGTTAGAAGAAACTATCTCAAAATTTTAAAGAGAGAACAACTTATATATGCCAAAAATATGGGTAACTACTATGAAGGGATAGTATATGACTCTAAAAATGATGAATAAAAATGTTTTTTTTAAAAAAAGGGATTGATAAGATGTTGGTTGAAAAGGGAAAAAGAAAAATTCAAAAAAAAAACAACATTAAAAAAAATTAACTTTGAAAGACTAAAGGATCATGGTAAAAAGCCATGAATTCTATGTGCAGTATTCCCCTAGCGCTGGAGTTCTGCCGTTCTCATTGATCGGTAAACTTGGTCTTGGCTGGCTGTTCTCGCTCATCTTCTGGGGAGGGGCCTGTTGCCGTGGTTCCCAAATGTCTGTGCCGGAGGCGGAATTGCCCCGCCCTTGCCACCTCCCGGCTAAGTAATCTGCTCGGGTTTGCTCTCCGGGGCTTTTGTTCCCTGCGAGCTTTCCGTACAGCTTTGGAGGCGGAGAGTGAAAATGGTGGCCTCCCAATCTCCGCCCCAGAGGAGCCGAGAACTCGGGCCCGCTCCTCAGTGAGCCCCCAGACAAAAGCCGTCAGTCACTCCTGTCTCCTGGGTCTCCGGCCGCACTTCGTGCTCACCCGGCCTGCGACTGCGCGCCTCTATCTCTGGCACCCGACCCCGGGTGGAGTCTCCAAACCCAGCAGATCCGTGCGGTGCACTCCCGCGCGGCTCCTCCCGGGGGGGAGGAAGGTGAGTCTCCCCGGATCTGCCGCTTGTTGGGTCCCTGCTGGAGGAGCAGTGGCCCGACTGTGCCGCGGATCACGGTTTATGGCAACTCCGAGCTGAGAGCCCGCACCTGGGCTCCGCCTCTGCAGCCAGCTTCCCCGCTCTGTTACCTGGGAGCTCTGCCGCACTCAGGCACCCCCGGTCTTTCTGTGACCCTGAGGGTCCTGAGACCACACCGTCCCGGAGGGTCCCACCCCCCGCTTAGGCACCAGAGTGACGTCCCTCGGCGGAGCAGACTTTTAAAAGTTCCGATTTTGTGCTCCGTGGTTCCATCACTTGCCAGAAGCGGCCGACGGAGGCCCCTCCCCCGCCGTCTATCCTCCCGAATATCGCCTCGGATTCACTTCTCCGCATGTCCTACCTTCCAGAAAGAGGTCGCTTTTCTAATGAGAGAATTGTTGCTCTTCTTTTCTTCGATCTCCGGTTGAGTTTGTAGGTGTTCCGAATGGTTTGATCCCTATCCAGCTGAATTCCTGAGAGGAGACGAAATCCAGGTCTCCTACTCCTCCGCCATCTTGCTCCGCCCCCTTCCTGATTCTTTATATTGCCCTCCTCCATTTTCTTCTGTGACCTTCTCTTTCCTTCACTTTTGTTTCCCTTTTCCTGGTCAATTTTGATTCCACTCACAGTTGTTTCTTTTAAGTGTGAGGCACTGTCCTGGGAGGGAGTCCTGGCTGCTTAGTTTTGAATGTCCACAGGGGCCAGGCTGCTCTACTCCCTAAGACCTTATCATGAGCCCCTTGTACTCACATGTTAATGGATTGGCCATACCCTTTTCAGTTTCAGCTTTTAAATACCTATTGGATATTTTGGGATTCTTCTCTTCTGTGGCATTTGAAATATCCCATTTTCCTTTTGTGCTGTCTCCTACACAAACATTGATACCATGCCAGATTTTGTTTTGTTTTGTTTCTGTTTACCGTTGTTGGCTTATCCTTATCTGACCATAGTTGGGAAATCGTGGGGATACCTTGTTACCTACTTTTGATATATATGTTGTCTATGTGATTTCTTTTCTCCTTCCTTCCTCCCTCTCTCCTCTCCTTCTTTTCTTCCATCTAGATGTATTGGCTTTTTAAGACCACCATGGTTTCTTTACTTTCTAGAGTTCCTATATAGTACAGTTTTAAAAAATGGATTCTAGAGAAGCTGAGTGGCTCAGACTGTTAAACATCTGCCTTTGGCTCAGGTCATGATCCCAGGGTCCTGGGATCGAGCCCCACATTGGGCTCCCTGCTGAGCAGGGAGCCTGCTTCTCCCTCTCCCTCTGCCTGTGGCTGCCCCTGCTTGTACTCTCTCTCTCTCCCCCTCTCTGTCAAATAAATTTAAAAAACTTAAAAAAATAAATAAAAATGGATTCTAAGGGAAATCAAATACAGAGAAATGTAAACAATGTTCCTTGAAAAGTTTGAAAAACACTTGCCCTAGATAGCACAATCTTATCAAAATATCTGCTAATTGAGCCTCTTCTCAGGGCTCTTATTCTGGTCCAACATAGGTCCTGGGAAGGAGAATCACCCTGAACTTGGATGTAAGGGCAGGGAGTAGAGGTTTAAGAGATTCAGAGATAAGGCAAGGAAGACAGTTATTTTAGGTTGGAGTAAACAAATGTGCTATGTTCAAGTAAGAAAGCATACTTGAGAATCTACGTGATCAGAAAAAGAAAGGAAGGACTAGCTGGCCCTTAGCTCTTGTGATGATATGAAAGTCTATATATCCTGATTCTAGATCAGAGGGTGGGGCTTCTTGTCTCATATTAGTGTTCTTCCTGGTAAAAAGGTTGGTTCTATGTATGGATTAGATGGTAGTGATAAAGAGGTCAGGGGTACATCAGCAAAACTTACTGTATTTAGGGTAGGGATAGAAATTTTCATTTAACCTCAAAATATGTGGAAGTGTATTTTTAGGTTTCTCTTCCTGCTCATTGAGTGCCTTTTAGGAAAGGTGTTACTTAATATTTTTAAAAATATATATCATTTTTAAAAGTATACTGAATGAACTCATTAAAAGGATGCCATTCTAAATCCTTATGAATGCATTTGCTACCTTCTAACTTGTTGATTTTTTACATATTCAGATTTCTTAGTGTTTATGTATGTCCTTTATTTGATACACAAGTCTTGAAATTCATTTATTTCTGAAAATATTATTTACCAAGTGCCTCAGATAAAGCCATGACACATCATGGTCTTTTTCCTATACATCGTATACAAACATGGCAGATGATAAATGCTTCATAAAAGTTTTTAAAGTAGGGAGGAAGTATTGGTTCAGTTAGTTGGTGGTCACATCTGCATGAAGGAAACAGAATGATTAATGGAAGAGTTAGAAGTGAGCAATGTCTTAGATGATTAATATGATTTTGACCAGCAGGATATGTTAGTGGGGAATGAAGAAAGAACAGAGCAGATCTTCCAGCAGGAGTGACTGGCTTGAACAAAGGTACCAAATGTACCTTGCTTAGGCAATATCAAATGAGCAGTTTGGCTAGAATATGTGACGTGTGTAAAGAAGTTGTGAGAATTAGTCTAGAAAGCTTTTACATATTATCAGTGGGTGAATGGCAGGTAGAGGAATCTGTACTTAATTTTATAGATTAAAGAGATCTTTCGGAAGTTTTCAAATAATAGATTTATGTGATCAGAGCTAGAAGATAACTCTGTCTGCAAGGTGGGACAAAGAGGATAGAGTACAGAGCTATGGAGCCTTCAGTTATGACACTTTTGAACTTGATTATGACAAAGCTGATTGGTTTTGTTTAAATTTGAACTGATGCCCTTGACTATTAGCGTTCCCTTCTCCCTGTGTATGTGTACACATGTCACTTTTGTGTCTGTTGTCTGAAAAGTAGACTGTGTAGTGAGAAATGATTTCTCTGTATTCCTGGGCTATTTCATAATAAGCAGAGATGCCAAAAATTTCCAGGATAAAGAGATCTTTAATGATATGTAACAAATTAGATTGTGGAAGGTCAGGAAAACACTTTTTTTTCTTTGAAAATTAAAGACATCTGGGTTTTTCATTGTAAATATTTTAAATGCTTAGGACTAACCTAGCTGATAATTTTAGGGACAATTTGCAGTAAAACTTATGACTTTCTAAGCTCATTACATGCTACATATATTTTTAAAATCAGAGTTGGATACCTATAACTATGTTCTCTCAAGAGATGATAATCTTTTCTGAGGATTTTTATGATGTAAAGAACATGAACGTATCTTAAGAAATAATCTAAGCAAGAGAATAGAGCTCAACTTTTTTTCTCTTTCCCCTCAGGCCAGCACTATGAATTTCTGAAAAATAGATACAAAATCATCTCAAGTGCCTATGGCAAATACGCTTTACAGGATTACACTCCCTGCTTGATCAATAATTTTATAGTGTGAGAATGCATATTTTAGGCTTACCAGCTATAAAATATCTGTCCTTATAGGTTTATAGTAACATTTGAGTGCCTGCTATAGAAAGAGCAATGAATGTGAACTGGGCAACTGTTTTGAAGTTTAATTTAGATCCTTTAACCTATATTCCATGGAATCATATTGAAAAAATGAAGAGCTAGAGGGAGCATAAACTATCTCTTAGGACAGTGTTCTGAATATGTGCCCTGTGAATCACTAGTCCCACAGGTAGTCTGTAAATGAGAATTTTTTAGGGCTGTATGCCATCCCCCTTACTTTGGAGATGCACATGCTTATTAGCATATTGAAGGCTCTGGATTTTCCTAGTGATGAAGTTGGTTTGACTTTTTCTAACCCAAAGTTTCTCAAACTTACTCGATTGTGTGTGTATGCATATCATGTGTGTGCACATTCAATAAATTAACACCCTGTGGAACTCATTTTATTTAGAAGATGCTTTAGGAAAGTAATTGGTCAGTCTCTTCATTTTATGGGAAACTGAGACTGAGGGAGTTTTATTCACTCTCTAGTTCACACGGCTCTTCACGGGGCTATGGACCATATTGCCCGATTCCCATAATCCCACTTCTCTTTTCAATGATCTCCATGATCCACATGTGATAAACCATTAGCATTGTTGTAATTATCCATTTCTTTTTTCCCCTAGTTGCTATTCACTTTTCCTCTACTGATAAAACTTTTCATAGAAATAGAAAGGTGAAGCCAGGGACAAGTAACTGCCCTAATTACGAAGGTTCTATAGTGCTTAGCACTAAAGGGACTGGAGTCTCTATCATCTCCATTTTGATTCCACCTGTGCTTCCTGTGTCCTGCATGCTGCTGCAGTCGAGGTATTGGATCACTCCTGTAATTGCTGAAATGGGATTATTCATGTTTTGCATATTCCATTTGTGAATCACCAGCACCCCATGCTTTCTTTATCCTCTGTGGCCTGTTTGTCATTTTCTCACTTTCCTGATGATGCTCCAAACTGAGGGTAAACAGGAGCAAAGTAGGGAAGGGTGATTTCACCTTAAAAGGGTGAGTTAGGGTTTACTCAGCACTTATGTCCCTAAGAACTTTTATTTTGGGAAAAGAGGTCAAGGTTATATGTTAAAATAGATAAATAAAAAGAATAAAGCCTGTAGAAATAATCCATGGGAAAGAGTGCAAAGAGAGAAGGGAACTCTGAGTCAGAAACTCAGTTCTAGGCTCTACCCCTTATTAGGTGTGTGGATTTCTTCAAGACACTTAACTTCTCTGACTTGATTACCTCACCTGTGAAACAAATGAATTGGACTAAGTGTTCTCTGACTTCTTTTCTAGCTCTAACTTTATATGAGTCTATGATCTGTGAGTGTTAATTGTCCATGACCTTGATTGCTAAGGATAATCAAGATTTGGCTACACTTGTTCAGACTGACAGCATCTTGATGGAATGGCTTGGAAAGAGAAGGAAAGGCAGAATCCTTGTTCATGTTTTTACCACCTTCCAAGCTACGCACTTTATTTCACTTAATATTGCAAAATAAAAATCACCTTATTGTTTGTGAGAGTGTATTTTTAAGGCTTTCATTTTAAAAGGCACGGTATTCTTAATTTTTGGAGACGTCTAGCCTAGAGGAAAAAAAATGGTACTCGAAAGAGTATTACTCTCCTAGAGGAATCACATAGCAACAAGAAAGCAGAAAGTAAACTGGCCTCCCAAAGAGTTCTTTGCAGACCTCACCCGTAATGCCAAATGCAATAAAGGACATGGGCTGTTTCCATGGGGAAGATGTTGTAGAAAGATACAACCCATTAGAATGTATACATAGACATAACTCTATTTAAGTTTGTGACATTTTATACAGCATAGCCATTTTTCCCTTTAGGAAAACCATCCTGAATAATTAGTCAAGTAATCCTCCCTGGAGAGTAGAAAAAAAAACATAGGCCCTCTGGACCATGTCAGGGTTCTAAAAATTAGGGAAGCTCACCAAACAAATTGGCTGGGAGACAGGTTTAGTGATAGCAGCTGGATGCTCAGTTCTGTAACCAGACTCATGCTCAACTCTGCAAAAACAGTCAGGAGGTTCCTTGTTTATCCTCCGTACAGATATTTCTTATCTTTGAACTCCCAGGGTGACTCTCATCACCTCCTCTCTTCCCTGGAAGCTTTGTGCAGTGTTTGGTGGAAGCTATCCTATCTATCCCTAGTCGGGCCAGTAATGAGAGGGGGGTGCTTGGAGGAAAGTGGGGGCACACTGCTTAAGGCTAGCATCTCCCTTTCGCCCCCTTATTCTGCATCCTGTTCTTCCAGCTTCTCAATGAAGGCAGCTAACCAGGAGAGAGAGTGAATCTCACATGAATAGACATTTGTTTTCACATACAATGCTAAACTGGGATTGCTGGCTCATGCTGTTTTGCATCAGCAGATGCTTTAAGAATGCAGTGAAAACATCTTATAAAGTGAAAACCTATCATTTGTAAAGCTGCAAAGAGAGAGCTTTGTTTGCCCACACAGCATTTCTCAATGGAACCCCCGAGGCCATGAGTTTTTCAGGACAAGTTTCAACTCTGCCTAGCATACATTTATTGTGCTAAGGAGAAAAGGCCCCAATAAGCAGGGCATACTATTGTGAATGTTGTAAAGACTGCATGAGTTTAAAATCGCTGTCTGTCTTTGAACTAGAGCCAATTCACAATTACCTGTGATCAAAAGACAGAGTGTAGGCAAATTAAAATGGAATCCACATAATCTCTTTTTGACATTGAAAATGCCACCCTCACCTTCGCTTGTTTCATTATTTGCAACAAAGCAGCCTACAAGTAGCAACAATTGTACTTTTGAGTTTTGGGATGAGGCTCTAGCCAATAGGAAAAGTGGTCTAAGTCTAGATAATAAGAATGGGTCTGGATGTCCAATTCGAATATAATCACACAGACTGTGAATATTGCCATGGTCATTTTTAAAAGGAGGAAATTTCACAAAGATCCAGCAATCCCCACGTTAAAACTTTCTTGATAGACTAACAAGAATAGATTGTAGACTACATAGATTTGGGATTTTTTTAAGTGCAACTTCTTTCAGCCATTTGTGAGTAAAATTTCATTTTTGTTCGTTATCCTTCTGCATTCTCCAATCTTCTCTTTTCCTTTTCTTCTTTTATTAACTCCATACCTAATCTTTCTTGCATACATGTGGTACCACACCTGTCCTAGGGGCATGAAGAGGCTGGATACAGTATTTGTAAGTTATTCTTGTGATTTGAAGATAGAATTGATCCACAGATAAGGCTGTTAGTTTTCATCTCCCTTCATGATCTGTGGGCTGGATGGCTTCTCCAGCAGTTTTACATGATTTCATGTATATAAATTTTGTAATTTCTAGGATATTAATGCAGATTTTAATTATATTAGTACCAGAATTTACCTCTAAGTTCTGCATTAGAAGCATTTCCTCAGGGGGCCTGGGTGGCTCAGTCGGTTAAGTGTCTGCCTTCGGCTCAGGTCATGATCTCAGGGTCATGGGATCCAGCCCCGTGTCAGGCTCCCTGATCAGCGGGGAGTCTGCTTCTCCCTCTCCCTCTGCCGCTACCCCACTGCTTACACTGTCTCTCTCAAATAAATAAATAAAATCTTGAAAAAAATGAGATGACTGGTTGGCTCAGTCGGTTAAGCATCTGCCTTCAACTCAGGTCATGATCCTAGAGTCCTGGGATCGAGTTCTGCGTGCGGCTCCTTGCTCAGCGGGGAGCCTGCATCTCCCTCTGCCTGCCTCTCTCTCTCTCTCTCTCTCACTCTCTCTCTCTGACAAATAAATAAAATATTAAAAAATAAATAGAATTAAAAAAAAAAAGAAGCATTTCCTCAAATGCATAAAGCTGAAACAAAACTTCCTGAGTAGAAATCCACTGTGAGGGACACAATTAAATGTGAATATTTAGTTGTAGTGCTGAACATGACAGTACTTTGGGCAACAAGGCACTGAAGTTCTGGATGAAAATGGAAATAATATGAGTTTTATAGTCAAACTTTGGGGTTTGAGAAAAATGTAGGCCTCCCCACCCCCTTCCCATAAAGAAAGAAAGGAAGGAAGGAAGGACGAACAGTTTGGAGACTTGAAAAAAATTTAGGCAAAAAAAAAAGAGAGAGAGAGAGAGAGAAAGAAAAACAAATATCCATTTCCTTGAGCTTCATATCAGAAAGATTCATGAGGTCCAGACTGTTTCATGTGCTGCCCTCTTCCCAAACATTAAATCATCATTGTGAATCTGATGTCAACTGCATGCCTTAAGACATTAACTGGAAGGCAGGTCTAGATTAGAAAGTTCCACCACCAGGTGTTAAATGCTGACCAAAGGGTGAGTCTGGACTAGCCCAGCTCTTCACGCCCACAACACCAAGCCTCTAAGTGCAGTTTCCTGCCACCAAACCACTGCTGATTCCTGGTGGGCAAATAGAATAAAACAGCGCCTGAAAGAACCCTGTCTTTAAACAAAGAGGGAGTGGCTTTATACTTAGTGGTTTTAGAAAATAGGTCTTTATTAGACTAGAGCAAAGGATTTCCAGAGCTAAAGCCTCTTTTGAAGAAAGAATTTGTGGTGTTTACATTCCTCCAAGGCCCAAGAATCTTAAATTTGAGAGAAGTGGCAAATGTATTCACATTAACTATTAAAGACAAAAGTTGGAATATGGTGATCTTAATGATTGTTGGAGGCCAGATCATGGAGAATGTTAAAATAAAAAATACTGGTTCACGTTTAGTAAGTAGGAGGTGGCAGAGCCCCCAGAGTTAGTTCTATTCCAGTTTCTTGCATTTACTTAAAAAAAAAAAAAAAAACAACTACATCTTCAATATAAAATTTGGTATTTAGAACTGTTTTTAATTTTATCCTTAGGATCTACTTGGAGATTAATAAGTAAGACAGTGGGATAAACCATTTAATGTCCTCTGTCATGGACTTTAGAGGAGAGGATTATCTAGATTTTTTTTTTTTTTCTTTTTCATTGTATAGCTATTTATCTCTTGAAGTGAAACTCTTTTTGGTATTAAAATAAAAATTGTAAGAATGAATTTGCAGTTTTAAATTCACCAGCATTTCCCCATGAGAGCAATGGTGAGTACAAGGAGAAAGGGGGCACATTTTATTGTTTTCCCTGACAGTGATATAGAATTGGTAAAAATGTGGGGCCATAATGAATTGATAGGCATTAGCCAGTCTTGCAGCTTTTTCATGGCCCACCATGGCGTTCAGAAAATGATGTTAGAGAAGGTATCATGAAAGACTCTTTTCAGCTGCATATGCAGGTACCAGAAGTTTGGTACATTGAATACAAAATTTCTTTGCAGAAATTTCTCTCCCTTACATAATTTGCATTTTGTTGGAAAAAATAAAGTCTCATTATAATCATCCCTTCTGGGGCACCTGGGTGGCTCAGTTGGTTAAGTGTCTGCCTTCAGCTCAGGTCATGATCCCAGGGTCCTAGGAAATATGTCAGTCCTAAGCTGAAGTTGGATGATAGAAGGCAGGAGGGTGATTCATTGCCTGGGGAGCCTGCAGTCTTCAAAATGTCCCTAAACTGGCTGAGCATGTGTTCCAAAGAAGCACTGCAGTCAACTGTGCCCCGGGCTAATGTGCACAGGGTCCATACTCTTCCTGGATGGCCTGGTATAGGAGAAAACATCAGAATAGTTCTGAGTGATTCCCAGCAGTGCTTTCTAGAGCACAAGAGCCTCTCTCTCATCACTGCATGTCTGCAGAATCCCCAATCTCTTTACAATGACAAAGGAAAAGAGAAAACACAAAAGAGGTTATAAGACAGGAATAAACAGATATGAATGAAAGGGATGATTATTTTTTTAAAAGATTTTATTTAGTTATTAGAGAGAGAGAATATGAGCTGGGGGAGAGGCAGAGGGAGAAGCAGGCTCCCCGCAGAGCAGGGAGCCTGATGCAAGACTTGATCCCAGGACCCTGAGATCATGACTTGAGCCGAAGGCAGACGCTTAACCCACTGAGCCACCTACGCGCCCCTCCCAGAGAACTCTGAGCTGTTTGCCCGCGGTCCTCTGCTTCTATGTGGGAGTGATTTATAGTTACACTCCTGCTGCCACTTGCCCCTGCCCATAAAACCGAAGAGCAGAGAGAGAGAGACAAACAGATACCTTATTTTCTGTCATTAACAGTATCACTTTTCACTGTTATGTACAAATTATTTTGTGAAAGGAGTAGAGATACCTAGAAGGAAGGAGGAACATGGGCAGGGAAGGACGTTAAACTCCCCACGCCCAGCCACTTGAAGCAGACAATAAGCCCCGGGACGCCCTTTCTTTATTCAGTAATATTTTGCTTCGCTCTTTCCCTAAAGACTACATTCAGTCACTCAGTTTTCCTTGAATTGTGTTTCTCCCCAGTGGTGGGGGAGGGCTTCATTTTGCTGAATATTTTCCAGAGGCAACTGTTGTTCATTCCGGACCTGGATCTGAGGGCAATTGGCTATGGACTTTCTAGTTCTCAGCTATCAGGCATCTTATGACTGTTCAAGACTTACTGATGATCAAGGGGCATTCAATTCATGTTGATTCCAGGTAGATCAGGGGATCCACCAGAAGGCACTGGCTCTGAGAACTGTGGCCCAGGGAATCCTGTGGGTAGGGGAGGTAGAGGACTGGAGAGATTTAGAGAATCTCTGAGCATTCCAGCCACCAGAGTCCAGGATTAAAATCAAGATACTCAGTTCAAGGGATGAAGCCCAAAGATAGATGATTTCCTGGGACCTCCTTCCTTTATGCCATCTTTTGAAAGAGCCACAAACCCAACTGGAATATCCTGAGCCAGAAGCTTTTAGGGGTCCAGATTTGAGCCAGTAATTCACTGTCTGTCTCTTGCAGGAGAAATACTAGTAGAATGAAATTGTGGGAGTGGCCATGTTTTTCATGGTGACTACAGAGCTTGAGCTCAGGCATGAGGACTCTAGGCTCAATGGAAATTGGCCCTTTTTGCTTACTAGGAAAAGGTACCAGTTTACGCAAAAAACACTTAGGTTCTTACTTTCCTCTGCCCACTTGTAGGTGGTAATTAAGGAGCAAACTGAATCTGGCCACACTTGAACAGTATAAGTTAATCCAACCCATTCCTCCCATGATCAGTTGAGTTGAAGGAGGGGGAATAAAAATTTAGTTTTTGATCAGCTTTGTTTAATAAACTAAAGTAAAGCAAATACTCCTCTCATCTACCTCTAAATCATAACCTGAAATTAGTTGATGTGAAAAAAGTAGCAACAATTTTATTCTCTAAAATGATGCTGTTTCCATGTGTTAATTCTTCAGAGTGAAGCGCAGAAATTGTTTCTTCAAGCTTTCCTTGCTTAAAAAAAAATAAAACAGCAAGAAAATTGACCATTTTGCCTTTAAATGAGATTGAAGAATTTTCTCCATCCTTGGTCAGGGCCAAGTTCTCATAACTGTCTGTACTATCTTCCCAATCATTATGTGACAAGAGTTGTTTTATAAATCAAGAGCTTATACTCAAGTTAGACACATTGAATTGTAATTTGTTTTAATATCCTAAACTAAAAATAATTTTTGCAGTGGGCAAAACCCCAGATGTGTTTTGTCAGTCTCTTTTTCACTTAATGGCTAAAGCTTTATGTATTTAAGGAAAATTTTATCCATGTGTTTCTCATTTATTTACACTTAACTCATCAGTATGTTGAGTATGAGTTATTTGATGTCCAAGAACCCTTTTTAACCATTTTACGTGCTTATTTTATATGCCTATGAAATGGAAGTTATTTTATGCCAAAAAAAAGTAAACTATGCAAAACCTGTCACCATCACTGTCAATAAATATTTATCGCTAAAATTTCAAGATTGATTTAAAAATCTGGACAAGGAATTTCTGAATAGTTCCAGGCCAATCAATTTAATACCTATATCTGTTCTCTTCAAACTGTCTTGTGTGTTCAGGGGCTTTTATAGTTAAATACAGCCTTGTATATACAAAGAATTTGGAGTCAGGGTCTTCATAAGGATATATGTCAAGTATTGAGCCCAAGGAAAGTCAAACACTGGCTATTTCCATGCAGTCCTTGCATTGGTGAACCCACCTCACCAGTACTGTGCATCTCTTTATTTTTTAAAAAAAATTTTTTTTAAAGATTTTTTTTATTTATTTGACAGAGAGAGATACAGCAAGAGAGGGAACACAAGCAGCGGGAGTGGGAGAGGGAGAAGCAGGCTTCCCGCAGAGCAGAGAGCCCAATGCGGGGCTCGATCCCAGGACCCTGGGATCATGACCTGAGCCAAAGGCAGACGCTTAACGACGGAGCCACCCAGGCGCCCCTGTGCATCTCTTTAAATGTGGTTCTCTTAGCTTGCTCGGGCTGCCATAGCGAATACCATAGGGTGGCTTAAACAACAGAAGTTCCTCACAATTCTGGAGGCTGGCAAGTCTAAGACCAAGGTATGGAAGGGTTGGTTTCTGGTGAGGACTTTTCCTGGTTTTCAGACAGCTGCTTTCTCACTGTATCCTCACGTGGTGTGGAATGAAAGAGAGAGAGAGAGAGGATGAGAGTGAATGCATGCACAGGTAAGAGTGAGTGCTCTGGTGTCTCTTCATAAAAGGCTATTAATCCTATTGGATCAGAGCCTCCCCTCGGTCCCCCGACCTTATAACCTTGTTTAAACTTCATTACCTCCATAAAGCCCTCTCTCTCTAGATATAGTCACATTGAGGGTTGAGGCTTCAACATATCAATTAGGAGATGTGGGGGACAAAACCATTCAGTTCATGATAGTGTTCAATGATTAGGAAGAGAGAAAGAAATCTTTTTAGGCATCTAATCATTGAGTTTCAAATTTGGTACTTCACTAAGGAGATTATTTCCCCAATAGTTTTGTGAGTTTTCCTCCTCACCTGTTCCCATTTAGCCTTCAGTGTTTCAAATCAACAGGATCCTGTTGAAAGTGGGGTATTAAGGAGGGCACGTACTGCATGGAGCCCTGGGTGTTATATGAAAACAATGAATCGTGGATCACTACATCAAAACACTAATGATGTGTTGTATGGTGACTAATGTAACATAATAAAAGAAAAAAAAGTATTTTTTTCATCTTGTTGTTGTTGTGGGGAGTTGTCCATTTATTTAGCATGCTTATTGAGTGGGCACTCTACCTCAGGCACTCTGTTAAGGCCCATGAACAGGAAGATGGGTAATGCATTCTTATGGTGATGCTCAGGCTGGTAGGGCAATTGGACAGTGTAGTAGATGTTATTGAGGTCTTGTCCATTCTTGCCTTGGCCCATCTGAATTAATCCTCACGTAAGGGCAACCTGGATGTTCAGTGGAGTTAATGTCCCGCAGGGGCTACTCCATCAACAGATGGGGTACTTCAGCTCCAATACCATCTGACATGATGATTCTTAGATACATTCCACACAGTTTTCCATTCATTTGAGAGGGATTGAGACCCAGTTGCCCATAGCCACCATCTACTCTTTAACATACCCCTTACTGGGTTTGTTTTTCTTGTCTCACTTTTCCTCATCTGTGATTTTGAGATCATCCAGAAAATAAACCACCTGCATCTGAGTTCTTGTCTTATTATTTCATTTTGGGAGGAACCTAAGCTTATGAGCAAAGAATACCCGGAGTTGCAAAACAAACAAACAAACAAACAAAAACAAAAACAAAAAAACACAAAAAACCAGAATATGAGAAGTTGTAATATAATGATATGAAATGTAACAGAAGTATGCCTAGTAGGAGGAGGCAGTAGTAGAACACTGACCAGTTATTTCTTTTTGGTAGAGATTCAACATCCCCCACCCCTATAGTGTAAACCTTATGAAGGCAAGGGTACCATCTATTTGCTGTTGTATCCTTAGAGCCAAGCACAGGTCTGGCATAGAAGATCTTAACACATATTTGTTGAATGGATGATCCTTCCTTGCCAGAGTAAAATCTGAGGTTTAGAAGGGTACATAACTTGTAAAGTCAGGCAATCAGTAATGATACTCAATCACACATGTTCTAATGTCTAGTTCAGGGGTTTCCCCAACCTACTTTAAAAGGATAAAGAGTTGGCTGGAATGTTATAGGGATTAGGAAGTGGGATAGTATGTATTAAAGCTGAATTCTGAGCAATTATAGTATACTTGGGGAAACAAACCTTTTAAATATGATTGGATTGTAACACGTGAACGTTGGCTGGAAAAAACAGAGATGAAGGGTGATAAATAAGTCATGGTCAAGCAGGAAGACATAGTAGGCCATGCTAAGGCATTTGGGCTCCCACTGACTAATGATGGTGGTGGTGGTGATGGTGGTAGGGCAACAGTTTTACGGAAGAGTTTTCATTGGTGGCAATATTTGATTACATCTTAGAAAAAAAACCTCTAAGTTTTCTCCTCTGCAGTGAGGAGAATAGATGGGATTGGGCAAGACTGGAGATAGCAGAATGGATTCCAACTATGTTTAGGAAAGTTAATTAACAAGATTGATAGTGAGATGTGTAGGCTGAGCTGGAAGAAAGAGTTAAGGTCCATGTCTTGGCATGGGCACCTGGCTGATGAGATGGAGCGGGTAAGAACCTAGTATTATGAGAGCTGATATATCTCAAGGTACACCATCCAGGTGGGGATATCTGGGTTCTAGAGAGAAACCTTTGTTGGAAGTGTAGGTCTGGAGATACAGGTCTGCATGTGGGTGATAATTTGAAGCCATGAGGGTTAATGAAAAAAAAATTAAACATTTAAATCATGCTTACCATATGCCAATCCCTGTTCCGAGTACTTATAAATATTAACTCTAACTATTCAGTATACCTAATACTAAGAATACTGATATTAAATAACTCTACTTACTCTTGATAACCATCCTTAACTGTTAAAGATAGTAAATATTAACTCAGCATCTAACTCAACAGCCTTATGAGATAGATACTGTTATTCCACTTTGCAGAGGAGGAAACTTAGACACAAAAGAGCTAAATAACTTTCTCACACTCATACAGCTAGTGACTGCTGGAGCTGGAACCACTCAGTTGTGTGAACAGAGAAAGAAAAGACAAGTGTCACAACTACAAGGAATGGAATTGGAGCTCAAGATCGATTAAGACCCCTTATGGGAGGAAAGAGGAATTCTAAGAAAAGGTGGAAATTTAGGAGATTGGAAAGGAGAAGATTTTACTTGGGTCACATGTCATTGAGAGAGCAAGCAACAAGAAGCCTAGAAGATATTCATTGGATTTCACATGGGGAAAAGTCACTAATGACAGCAGTTTTAATGAAATGATGCCAATTGGTCATCCAACTCAAATAATCTCTGAGGTTGGGAAAAAGCTATGGGCAAAGCTATAAAGAACAAACAGCTTAACCAAGCTAAAGGAATCCATTCAGAGAATGAGTTTAAACTGACACGTTCACGCAGCAAATATTATCTGAGAAAATTTAAGGTGAGCTAGATTTTCTGGAGGCTGCAGCTACCTACCCTGATACCCAAATGGGCAAGCTTTAGGCAGCAATAATGCCAAAAAAGGAAAGAAGGAGGAAAGAAGGGAAAACCTTAATCCAGAAATGCAGTAAAATATGAAAATTGATTTCATAACCCATAAGGATGTTCTCAAAATTATTATTTTTTGACACCCAAATTATTTGCTTTTGATATTGTTCATACATGAAGAAATAAAAGTGTTAAATCAGACTTTGGAGCTCAAAATATCAAGAATAAAAAGAGGATTCATGTTAAATCCCTTGCTGATGGATATTGGCAGCCTACAAGAAACATGTGGGAGAAAGTTCTCAAGCTCAGAGTACAAGTGGAATGACTTTTGCACATGCAGGAAAAAGCATGTCCAAAGACAGTGGTGAAGGCTGAATGTGGGAGTTAGAAATCAGTGTAGGCAGGCCTAATGAGGTGGAGACAATTCTTTCCTCGGTCATGTTTTAAGGTAAGTCAGGAGTATTTGGACATAAGCTGCTGTGGTCAACGCTCTCTGTAAGGGACTGTTGCTGATACCTGTAGTGAATTCATTAGTTGTCAATGATAATTGAATCAGTTCAGGGTGTTTGCCTGGGAGAGACTCTCCTTTCATTCTGACTTGCCAGATTTTAAAAAACAAAGCTTTAAATCGGTCAGCTGAAATTGGTTTATGAATTGCTGGAAATCCCTAGATAGATTTTCATCAATTCAAAACATCATGGACAATCCTGTATTTGCAGTGGGCTTTGAGTTATTCATGAAATCCTATTGAACATCTTTTTTGCATTAATTTAGTGATATTTCTCATTGACGTCAAGGTGATGAAAAATAACACTAAACCTAACTTGGCTGACTGTGGAGAACTTGGAACCCCACCAGGCATGCTGTAGGCAATTTCTGGAAGGCAGGCAGGGGGACCCGGCATGCCTCAGAAACTACCTCAGAGATGAGCTTTAGACAAGAACGAATCTACAATTATAAGAATAAAACTCAAAAATATTTAACTGCTGACAGCAGTTTCTGAAAAGTTATAAAAAATATGAAAACCATGCACCGATGGCAGAAGTAAGCAGAAGAAGGTACACTCTAAATCAGAAAAATCAGTATTTTATTCACTTACCAAACACTTCCCATAGGTTTTACTCTGTTCCAGGTACTTTTCTAGTGACCGTTATCTGTATTAACACATTTAATATTCTTAATAACCCTTAGCAGGTGCGTACTGTGATCATCCTCATTTTGTAGGAGCAGTGATATGACACAGAGAGGGTACGTAGCTTCCTCGTGGTCATACAGCTGGTACTGAGCTGGGATTTAGACTCAGGGAGTCTGGCTCCAGAGGAAAGCAAAAGAAACAACCTGTTATCTCTAATACTCAGAATGACTTTCCCACATGGTGGCTTCTCCTTAATTCGAGTTATACAACATTGCGCCTTATCAAACTTTTTTCAGTATTGCGGAGCTAGCCATCTCTTAAGCCATACCAGCATTGTTAGAGGAAGCAGAGGGCACAACATTGGTTCTCTTAAAGAGTGGGTGATGCTGGTTTCCTTCTCAGTGCAGTTGAGATCTCCACTCTAGCACATGTTGAAAGATTATAAATAGGAATAATTTCCACTGCATAAACTGTGAACACAGACTTGATGGAAAATTTATAGACTACATAGTTCTGAGGGATTGTCTTCAGAGAATTATTAGCTTCAAGAAATTGTGAGAAGCAGAAGCTGAGATTCTGTAAAGGATTCTTCTCTCGAGACCTACATTTTTTTAGAACAAAATCACCACATCTCTCACCCACTTAAGAAGATATCTGCACGCTCGTGTTCATGGCGGCACTATTTACAATAGGCAAGGCATAGCAACAGCCTATGTGTCCATAGACGGGTGAATGAATAAAGCAGTTGTCACACACACACACACACACACACACACACACACACACACACACACAGAGGAATATCATTTAGCCATAAAAAATGAGGAAATGCTACCATTTGCAATAACATGGATGGACCTTGAAGGCATTATGCTAAGTGAAATAACTCAGAGAGGGACAAATACTATATGATCTCACTTAGATGTGGAACCTTAAAAAAAAAAAAAAAGCTATAGGAAAAGATATCAGATTTACGGTTACCAGAGGCAAGAGGTGGGGGAAGGGGGAATTGGAAGGAAGTGGTCAAAAGGTACAAACTTCCTGAGACCAGTAAGTACTAAGGCTGTGACATACAACATGAAGACTACAGCTACATGCTGTGTAAGAGGGGAAATTAAGAGAGTAAATCCTAAGAGTTCTCATCACAAGAAGAAAATTATTTTTTTATTCTTTATTTTATTTTTATTATATCTATATGAGAACATGGATATCAGCTAAACCTATTGTGGTAATCATTTTACAATATATGTAGATCAAACCATCATGCTGGATGCCTTAGACTTATACAGGGATTACGTCAATTATTTCTCAGTAAAATTGGGGGGGGGAAGATTGTGTTTCTGACATGAAGACTCTTGGTTACTAGGTTTTTGTTTTGTACAAATTTCTGTCCATTTGATTGAAACATTGCTTGGAAATGAGGTTCTTCATGTGTTATCATGAAGTCTCCCTATCAATTCTTTTCAGCCAATTGTATTTTTCCCAAGAGTCATGTGGTTCATTATGGAGGGAGCTTGCATTTTACATAGTAGGTGTCTTATTTAATAGTCAAAAGAATAGGACATTCTTATTAAAAATATATCAGTCTAAACTTCTCTCCTCAGACTCTGGTATCCAACTGTCTATTCATCATCTCCGCTCAGACTTCTGATTGATATCTCAAATTTAAGAACTCTAAAATGACCATTCTCTTACCTGCAGCCTTCTCCATCGTAGTTGAAGGGAATTCTATTCTTCAAGTTAAAGTTTAGAGGCATCTTGACATCTCTCTTTTTCTCACACCCATCATCCAACCCAGTAACAAATCCTGATTCTATCTTTAGAATATGTCCAACATCCAATCAGTTCTTTTCTACCTCAGGCTACCACCTGTTTGAACCACCATATTTTCCTACTTGGATCACTGAAGCAGTCTGTTTAATGGTCTCTGTGCTTCTCCTCTTGTCCCTCTACAGCAGCCAAAGTGATCCAGTAAAAATATGTTGACAAATGTCACCATTCTGCTAAAAACCCTGTAGTATAAAACAAGAACAAAAAAACCCTGTAGTAGGTCCTCCTTCAGAGTGGTACTTGAAGTCCTTTATTTTTTTTAAAAAATCTTATTTATTTATTTGAGAGTGAGAGTGAGAGAGCATGAGTGGGGGGAGGGGCAGAAGGAGAGGGAGAAGCAGACTCCCCACTGAGCAGGGAACCTGATGCGGGACTCGATCCCAGGACCCCGGGATCATGACCTGAGCTGAAGGCAGACGCTTGACTGACTGAGCCGCACAGGCACTCCCTTGAAGTCCTTTAAATGGCCTTTGTTACCTCTTCTCTAACTACTTTCACCCTTGCTTCTCTGCTCCAGCCATTTGGTTCACTGCTGCTTCTCAGATGTCAGGCATGCTTCAACCTTGGAGCCTTTGCTTTGGCTGCTTCCACTAACTGGAAGGCTCTTCTCACAGATATACCCATGATGAATTCCCTCAGCTTCTTTTGAATCTTACCTGAAATGTCACTTTCTAAAGAGGTTCACCTTGGCCATCTTATTTAAAATAGGACTACCATTTCTCCCAGTCCTCTCCCCCCTTTTGTTTTCCTGTGGCACTTCTCACTTAGCAAATGATAGAGTTTACTTATAACATTTATCTTTTAGTGTCTATCTCCCTTATTTAGAAAGTATATTCCTCAGGGCCAGGGATCTTTGTTTGCTTCGTTCAATGAAACATCCCAAGTGTCTAGAATAGCATCTAACACAGAGTAGATACTCAATAAATATTTGCTGAACACACAAAAGAATTAGCTTAAAAATGTGTGTTACATGAGACCTCTCCAATGAATCCGTCCTTGGCTATCTTGCTTTTTCATTTCCTCATAGTTAGCCACAAGTGTTACAAATTTGTACTAACTGGATATTTTGCTTTAATACTTGACTATTTAAAACTTCATATTCTTTAAACTTTCATTTAACATACCCCCTTACAACACAGTCCTAAAAATCACATCCATCATTTTAATTAAATCCATCATGAATGTATCATTATCTAAAACACAAAAATAAACTTCTAGAGAGACACCTGGCAACTAGGGCTAGAGTTGCTATCATTTCATGAGTTTCATAAATTGCCTTTCTATTCTGAGAGTCAAAAAGTGATCACTTGCCTCTTGATTTAAAAAAAAAGAAGAAGAAATTATTGATGTTATTTGAAAATGCAGATTTTCAATTTTGCATTTTTCAACAACAATTTTGGTTAACTCAGTGATTCTTACTACAAAACAGATTTTCTACAAAAGGATTCCAACCTTGCCTGAGGAGATGTGCACTGGAATCAGAGGACCTGGTGTGAAATCTCCTTCTATTTTGATTTAAGATGTTAAGCAATAAACAGTCCTTGAAGCTACCAGTATCCAAGGACACAGATCTAGTGTTTTCCACCTTGTTTGAATGTTCAGTTTAGGCAACACATGGCAGCTGGACTCAATCCTGTTGTTAGGAACGTCCCTAAATGAAAGTGCCCGGTCATTACTCATGATCCGATTGGTATGCTTAGAGAAGTAGGCCAGCCAGCTTTCAGGCTGAGATCGCCTTTAATGGGGGAGAGGGAGAAAACTTTGGAACTAAGAGGCAGAAAACAAAGATAAACATAGAAACAGCATGGCCAAGTGTTAAAATCACAAAATGCAGATGGGACATTTTTATCTTTCTATAATCAGCAATTAGGATTAGATGGGACCCTGAAGGGTGCAGTGTCATCTCCCCTGTCGGTCTGACAGAGTAGAGACCATCGCTCCCAAAGCCCCCTACACTCATAAGCCTTTATTCAAAATTGTAGTTGATTTTAAGGTAGCACTGTTCCCAAGTTGTCTAGAATCCCCCTATTTCATAACTATGAGAGTAAATAGTATAAAGTATGTTATTTCCACCCTGCCAGTTCCTCGATTTTTAAATTAACAGTATTTTAATATAGTAAACGTATTTGTTATTTATGAGGACAAGTATCAAGGGGTTGAGAGCATGGACTCTGGAACCAGTCTGGTCCCATCACAAAACTGGCTGGTTGACTCTGAGCAAGTTACTTAACTTATAATTTTTTCGTCTGTAAAATGGGAGTAATCACTATGCCTACTTCATGAATTCATGAGAATGACATGAGTTAGTATATAAAAAGGGGGCAGCACAGTAATAATAAACATTATATAAGCATTTGCTTTTATTCCAACGAACAACTATTGTCATCAAGATGCTGTTAATTTTGATGTAGGCTAGACATTATTATTTGTACCTAAGAACTAGTTCTTGCCTTTCTGAATATCCTTAACATAAGATTGTAACAGCTACATATAGAAGAATGACACTGGACCATTCCCTTACACCATAAACAAAGATAAACTCAAAATGGATGAAAGACCTCAATGTGAGACAGGAATCCATCAAAATCCTAGAGGAGAACATAGGCAGTTACCTCTTCGACATCAGCCACAGTAACTTCTTTCAAGACACGTCTCCAAAGGCAAGTGAAACAAAAGCAAAAATGAACTTTTGGGACTTCATCAAGATAAAAACTTCTGCACAGCAAAGGAAACAGTCAACAAAACTAAGAGGCAGCCCACAAAATGGGAGAAGATTATTGCAAATGACATTACAGATAAAGGGCTGATATCCAAAATCTATAAAGAACTTCTCAAACTCAACACTCAAAAACTAATAGCCTAGTCAAAAAATGGGCAAAAAAAATGGGCAGAAGACATGAACCGACACTTCTCCAAAAAAGACATACAAATGGCTAACAGACACATGAAAAAATGCTCAACATCACTAGCCATCAGAGAAATACAAACCAAAACCACAATGAGATACCACCTTATACCAGTTAGAATGGCAAAAATTAACAAAACAGGAAACAACAAATGTTGGTGAGGATGTGGAGAAAGGGGAACCCTTACACTGTTGGTAGGAATGAAGTTGGTACAGCCACTCTGGAAAACAGTATGGAGGTTCCTCAAGATTTTAAGAATAGAGCTACCCTACAACCCAGCAATTGCACTACTAGGTACTTACCCCAAAGATACAGACGTAGTGAAAAGAAGGGGCACGTGCACCCCAATGTTCATAGAAGCAATGTCCACAATAGTCAAACTGTGGAAGGAGCCAAGATGCCCTTCAACAGATGAATGGATAAAGAAGATGTGGTACATATACACAATGGAATATTATTCAGCCATCAAAAACGCTGAATACCCACCATTTGCATCAACATGGATGGAACTGGAGGCGATTATGTTAAATGAAGTAAGTCAAGCAGAGAAAAACAATTATCATATAGTTTTGCTCATATGTGGAACATAAGCAATAGCATGGAGGACCATAGGGGAAGGGAGGGGAATCCAAAGGGGGAGAAATCAGAGAGGGAGATGAACCATGAGAGACTGTGGACCCCGAGAAACAATCTGGGGGTTTCAGAGGGGAGGAGGGTGGGGAGAGGGGGTAACAGAGGGATGAGTATTGAGCAGGGCACGTGCTGCGGTGAGCACTGGGTGTTAACTAATGAATCAATGAACACTACATCAAAAACTAATTATGTACTATACAGTGGCTAACGGAACATAATTAAAAAAAAGAAAAGATTGTAACATATCACACCAAGGAAGGAAAACAGATGAGGATGGGTGCTACCACCTACTACTTTTCATCACTGGCTTCCAGAGGGGTCCAGCCTAGGCTGCTGAACTGGGAAAATGTACAGTGATGCTGTTGCCAGATGTGGAGTTCAGGGCCTGTGTGCTTGAGGAGGGACCAGCTGCACTCCCACCTGCTTTTAACATTGCTCTCTCAGAGCATGATAAGGCATTCTAGCCCATTGTACAGTGTGTTCTTTTAGCTGTGAGAGATAACAAATCCTATTAGAAAAATCTCATGAGTTCTAGAAACAGACCACTTTTCCATGGATTCACTTTTATATATATATCATTTTTGCCCATGTATTTGTTATCTATGTTTATGTATGTACTCCCAAAGTCAGCAGCTTAAAACAAACCTTTATGAACTCACAGTTTCTGAGGGTCAACAATCGTGGAGTAGCTTAACTACTCTAAGGTCATAGCCAAGTTGTAGGCTGAGGCTGTAGTCATCTGAAAACTTGACTGGCCTGAAGGGCCCCCTTCCAAGTTTACTCACATGGCTCTTGGAAGTAGATCTCACTCAGTTCCTTACCATGTGGACCTCTCCATAGGGCTGCTCACATTATGGCGGTTGGCTATCTCCAGAGTGCATGATCCAGAAAGCACGCAAGCGAGCCCAAGATGGAAGTGACTCTTTTATAACTTAATATCAGAAGTGATATAGCATCAGTTTTGTTCAATTCTATTGATCACATACCATCTCTGGTATAATATGGGAGGGGATTACTGGACATGTAAGTACCAGAGGCAGGGATCACTGGGGCACTATCTTGGAGACTGGCTACCACATCCATATTGAGCTTTTTAAGAGGAATTTACATCTTCTTTTTATGAATAAAGCTATAGCCATAAAATAGTCTGAGTTAAAAATAAAATGACAAGGGACGCCTGGCTGGCTCAGTAGGTAGAGGATGCGATTCTTGACCTCAAGATCTTAAGTTCAAGCGCTACATAGGGTGTAGAATTTACTTGTAAAAAATAAAAGGACAAAAGTTATATCTAAAAGCATGTATTCTTCATTAAACATTGTAATTTTATCTATCTCTCTATATAACATTACTGTATCAGAGGTGCAGTATACACATACATTAGAAATGCAGAATATTAGCCCTGCCCAGACTTACAGGTCAGAATCTACTTTTTGACCAAACCCTCGGATAGTTAATATGCACATTGTTTGAGCAACACTAGTATAGGATATATTTTAAACTTTTTCGAACATAAAACCTGATATATCCTGAAAATTAATAATGGAATGGAGCTAACAAAATTAACTATTCAATTAATGTTTGTCACTGAAGCTCTCTATTCTCTCTGCCCCACCCCCAACCCCAGTTCTTTTCCTACACACACTCGACACAGAAATACTGTCTGCCCCTCCAGAATGTGGACATCAACCAAAGCTTTTTTTTTTTTTTTTTTTTTGCCTCACAAGAAAATAGGTGGAGTACTGCAATGACATTTCAAAAAAACCATGTTTTGAGATAAGGATTGTTTTTATTGATGGCAGATGGAAATAGACTTCCAAAGGATACAGTTGGCTCTAGGAAAAAGAAATAGTTTTGAAAATCATCAACTGGTATTTGCAAAATGTCATCAGGGACTTTCTTTTCCCCTCGCCTAAAACGAATACAGACAATTCTACATAAAGAGAAAGCCTATGTATAAAATTCAGCCATGTGTTTGAAATAATTCCATTCTTACAAGACAGCTTGAAGTGCCATGACAGTTGTGCAGACAAAAACTTAAACTAATTTGTTTTTGTGGTATTAATGAATTTGTGTTGGTCTTGTTGGCACTGGGATTCATACCCACTCACTATTTTCATTACAGGGTCAGTCCTGAGGGGGAAAGCCTTGTAGTAAAAGCAGTTATGCTGCATGCAGTTATTAAACCAACCATTAGAATGTATTTTTCTCTAATTAAAAGAGTAATACAAATTCACTGGAGAACATCTGAGAAATACCAAAAATGAAAAAAAAAACCAAACCTATAAGGAAAATAAAAGTTATTTGAAATCCCACTGAAAGATAACTACTTTAGGGGCGCCTGGGTGGCTCAGTCGGTTGAGCAACTGCCTTCGGCTCAGGTCATGATCCTGGAGTCCCTGGATCGAGTCCTGCATCGGGCTCCCTGCTCGGCGGGGAGCCTGCTTCTGCCTCTGACGCTCCTCCCTCTCATGCTGTCTCTCATTCTCGCTCTCAAATAAATAAAATCTTAAAAAAAAAAAAAAAAGATAACTACTTTAAAAAGAGAGAGCTTCAATTAATATTTTGAGCTATTCCTTATAGTCTTTTTCTATGTAATGCTCATATATATGTATACTATACAGATGACGTACACATATCATATAAGAGGGAAATGCATAAGATTCCTGCTATGAGGAAAAAGGAAAAAAAAATAGTATATTTTTACAATATAAACAGAACTTCTGAAACTGGTGACCATTTCCTGCCATCTGGATACCAAACTGACTTTACACACAGTGTTTGCAACTGTATCAGTGTTAGAGCTTTTTAGAATATTTTTGCCACCTCCAAAAGAAACCCCATACCAATTAGCAGTCATCCACCATACCCCCCACCCCGCCAGCTCCAAGTAACCACTAACCTACTTTCTGTCTCTGTGGATTTGCCTATTCTAGACATTTCATGTTAATAGAATCACATGATATATTGTCTTTTGTGTTAGGTTCCTTTCACTTAGCATAATGTCTTCAAGGTTCGCCCACATTGTATCATGAATCAATACTTCAATCCTCTTTATGGCTGAATAGTATACCATTGTATGGCTGTACCACATTTTGCGTATCCATTTATGAGTTCATGGACGTATGGATTGTTTTATTTTTTGGGGTATTATAAAAATGCTATGAACATTCATGTACAAGTTTTGGTATGGACATATGTTTTAATTCTTTTGTGTATATACCTAGAAGTGTAACTAATTAAGCGTCATAATTAAACTATGTTTACATAGAATCCATGTTAAACTCCATACGTAACTTTTCTTTTAAAGATTTTATTTTAAGTAATCTCTACATCCAGTGTGGGGCTCGAACTTACAACCCCGAGATCAAGAGTCTCATGCTCTACTGACTGAGCCAGCCAGGCACCTCTCCATCTTTAACTTTCTAAGAAACTGCCAAACTGTTTTCCAAAGTGACTGCACAACTCTGCATACCTTACAGTACTGTATGGAGGTTCCTCCTTCTCCACATTCTTGCCAAGACTTGTTATTGTCTTTCTCATTTTAGCTATTCTGCTGAGTGTGAAGTGGTATCTCATTATGGTTTTGATTAGCATTTGCATTTTTCTAATGACTAATGATGTTGAGCATTTTTTTCATGTGCTTATTGGCCATTTGTATATTTTCATTGGGAAAATGTCTATTCAAACCTTTTGGCCAATTTTATCTGCCTTTTTATTGTGGAATTGTAATAGTTCTCCATACATTCTGAATACAAGCCCCTTATCAGTTAAGTGATTTGCACATATTTTATTCTATTCTGTGGGCTGTCTTTTCACTTTGTTGATAATGTCCTTTTCACAAACATATCTAAGCTATAGATTTTGATGAAGTGCAGTTTTGAGGAATTTCAACTGAATATGCCTGACGTATGTGAAATAGCATATGGATGACAACCATACATGTACATAAAATGAAGTTCATACTCAAACAGGCCTTTCAAAGTAATTATTTAAATAGAATTTCTGAGTGCTCTAGATGTGTTATTTCAGAGAAAAAAGATGGAAAGCCATTTTAAGCAAGACTTATTGACTCTTTTGCAATGCAAAAGGCAATTTAGTAGGTTCAGACATTTCCTGATGCTTTCAAAAGATAATTTTCTGGTCTTCACTTCTCGGCCTTGATATTTTCTCCTTTGAATACATTGAATCTATATGTTGAATATATTGAATGTATATGTGTGTGTATATGTGTATACATATTTAGTCCTTTGAATTGAATATATTTGAAACTCCTAGTATCCAATGCCAGAAACACTGTTGAACAAAGATAAGAAGTAGAATCTCCTCCTTTCTTATGAATCTGTTGAAAGGACTCATTCACTTAGTTTTGCATTACTTGGAGAGGAAAATGTTTCGCATTCTTAGAGTAGGTTCCATCTTTTGTTTAAAAATATTAATAGAAGTGCAACTGATTATTTCTTTGGTTGCTTGTGCTTAGGCATTCTATCTAATAAATCATTGCTTAATTTAAGGTCATGAAGATTTATACCTATGTTTTCTTCTAAGAGTTTTATAGTTTAGATCTTTGATCATTTTTTAGTTAAATTTTCTATATGATAGTATAAGGGTACAAATTCATTCTTTTGCATGGGGATATTCAGTTGTCCCAATGACATTTGTTGAAAAGACTATTCTCACCCCCATTTAATTGTCTTGATGCCTTTGTTGAAAATCAGTTGTCCATAAATGTAAGGAGCTTTTCTCTATTGAATCTTTTCTCTATGCTGTTGTCAGTGGTCATTCTAAACTATAGATTTATTTTTAAGTTTTTATTTAAATTCCAGTTAGTTACCATACAATGTAATATTAGTTTCAGGTGTAAAATATAGTGATTCTACACTTCCATGCAATAACTGGTGCAAATGGTGGATTTGATCACGTTTTCCTGATATTGAAATATCTTCAATGGCTTCCATGGGTTATAAGAAAAAGATCAAATCTGTCCATGTGCAATGTGGTAGGAAGGGCAGGAGCTGTGGAATACACACAGTTTTGAATCTTGCTCTGCCTTTTAATCAAAGTGTGACCTGGAACAAATTACTCAGTCACAACTAGAGTGTGTACCTCACACAGTTAGGGACCTTGCCTGACTTGATCACTACCAGAAGCCCAGCACCATCACAGAGCCTGATACATTGCCACGTTCAGAAAATATTCATTCAATGGTGAATGAACCGCAATTTCCTTATCACAAAATGGAGATTACTGTAACTATTTCATAAGGTTCTGATTAATGTTAAATTGTATAAGACACTCCAGTGATCTTTACAATTTTTTTTTCTTAAACATAAAATACTTCCAGAAAGATGCACAAGTTATAACAATAAGTGTGGTGAACTAAATCCACGTGAACACACTCGTTAACCACCACCCAGATCAAGCACCCCAGAATCTCCCCCACAAACCCCTTCTTATCACTGCTTTTATCACTCTTCCCTATATGTAGCCAGGACCTTTAAAGATTTGTTTCCAGCACGACCTTCTCCCTGGAAGTCCCTCTTGAGCTCAGTATCTTGCTATGTGCTTCCAAAGATCCTTTGACACAGTCTCTACCACACTGTACTGTACTCATCTCTTGAAATTGTCTCCCCTACTAATTGGTGAATCCACCACACAGAGCAGCATCCCTACCACCTAGAGTAGACATTCAATAAACACTTGGGGAATTAAATCACCTGATGTCATTTTGAGTCCGTGGAAACAAAAACTATTTCATTTCAAGCTATTATAATATTTTAGAAAACTTAAAGTAATGGCAGTCTGGAAGAATAACACAGAAATGGAAGGAGGCTGGGTGAACTCATGCTTTGGGCAAATGTAGTATTAAGCAGTCATCCAAACAAACTCCATGTGGGTTTTAATTAGTTATCGCTGCATCTTTGGAAACTGTGTCCGTGGTCATGCCTCTGGGTGCAAAAACAGTGTGCTGAAAACCCAGATTGCAGCACATAGTTGCCGTGTGAGACGATAGAGGGAGTTTCCTACACGGGCTATTTCAGTTTATCGTCAGCAGCACGCATGATCGCAACCAGTGTCTTTTGCCAACCTGGGTGGGGAAGGAGAAGTGACAAGGGAGATCTTTTAAACTGTGTATCCCCCAAGTGCAGTGCAACCATAAGGGAAGCATCTAGAAGTTGTAAAGACGGCAATTCAGTGTGGAACCAGGACTCCTTGTTAATAATGTGTGACACATGGCACAGCTGCGAGGGTTTGGTGCCAGGCAGGGTGAGCTAGTGGGAAAGCGTGTGGTGGAACCAGACCATTTAGACCTGAAGAGAAGCCTGTACTGCTAGTAGGAGGAAAACAGGTGATAAAGCCATTTTCCTTCACAGCATGGGGAAATCACTTTGTGATTCACTGTCTCGGCTGCCAGAGGATTTTGCTGTCCTGCATCCCTGAGATAGTATTTTCTGATGTCATAGCAGTGTAAAATGGGTGTGGGTGTATCTGAATGGAGTGGGAGTGGATTGAAGAAAAAATTAAAGGGAATTGTTAACAAATGGGGTGTGCGGACGTGTATGGGGTGCCTGGGCAGGTGCATGCATATTTTAGTGCAAGGAGAACACAAACATTTTTGCCAGAGCCAAAATGTTCCTCTAGCTTGGTGGGCTTGAAAAGTAATACAGCTCGTTTAGACGCTTGGCATGCTGCACGTGGAAAGTTTTCACGTCTTGTCATCCTGGTGTTAAGGAGTCTTTGCTGTCAGCGCTGAGCAGGTTAGTGACCCCGGGAGTGGGTGGGGAGAAAGGAGAGGGACCTGTCAGTTTGGCTGTGTGCAAAGAGTAAGAAATGGTCACCAGGAAACTCACCATGGTCGCAGAAGTGCTATTTCAAGCAAAGACTCCAAGCACGTCACCATTTCGTCTTCTTTTTTTCCCCCACATGGCAGGAATCTTAACATTGTTTCCCTCATGTTTCTATGGCAATAGTGTGGCAATGCAGTATATGAAGCCTGGACCTTTACCTTTGTTTAGAAGAGGCGTCTGCAAATACATTGCAGCTTAAGGAGATGGTCAATTTTAGATGTCTTTCATTAAGAAGTGGCAAGTCGCCCTATGGTTGCCGAGTTTTAGTACAATTTTAGTCTATCAGATGACTCGCTATATAAAGTGGTCAAATGGTTTGTGTCACGGGAGAGTTTTAGGTAGGTAGAAAGACATCTAAGCATACAGAGTCTCAAATACAGTTTAAATTTGGGGAGAATTCTCTTAGACTCTGATTTTAGAGGGATGCGATTGTGGAAAATCAGAAAATTGCTTTGTATTTCCCCTTAAGCTATTAATGGGCTTCCAGGATAGTGAGATTTGCATTTATAAACAAAGCACCAGCTACAGTCTTTTGGGATGTCTTCTGTGTTGGTTGTACAATTTGAACTAAAATATTGAACATGATACATGAATAACCACCTTTAATGAAATATGGAATCACCGGGATTTTATAAACTTACCAATTCAAATGAGGAAAAATTAACGATTTCTTCCCACCTCCAGTTCCCATCTTCCCTTTCTTATTCGGGCCCCAGCAAATACCTAAGAAAGTAGGTATTTAGGCTAGAGGATAACCCTAACACAGATAACCCTAACAAACCACAGCAGAAGGAAGGCAACCAGAGAAGGGTTTCGTGGGCCTTACTGAAAGAATACCAAGGCCCCAAATTATTACCTTTTAAAAAGGAAGAAGCTATGTGTTATATGCATTACAAAAAAACAAACCCCATAGTCTATTAAGTCTTTTGTACAAAGATCATAAATTATAAATATATCTCCCTATTGTTTTTTCCAAATGTGCAGAAATTTCTGATTTTAATAAGGCATTCTTTTAGCAGCGATATAATCTGTTCTGTATCTATGTCTGGGGAGAATAAACTATGGTCAGCCTAACACAATATAATGATTAAAGGAGACAGAAAGCCCACCTGCTAAATATATCTTTCCCTCTGCACACAATTCTTAGTGATGTTGAAATGTAAAAGCCTTAAAACCTCTTGAAAGCAAATGTGCTTCCTGGAAGTTCCTATTATCACAGGAGTGAGAGTCAGAATCAGAGACTTATAGAGCTGGGGCAGGATTTGAAGCATTTTTGCACTACGCCTCTTTGAAAGATGAGAACATTGCCGTCCAGAGGGAAACAAGGGCTTGTCCTAGGGCACGGTTTATTGGGGGCAGAACTGGGGACCGGACACCAATTTCCTGAAAGAACTGAAAGCCCCCCCCGCCCCCGCAACAAGACCTTCTCTCTTCACCTTGTTTCTCTCATTATCTTTTCAATCTCATCCCTTTCTGTGGGTGTCTATCTTTGTATCAATCCATAGATGAGGTGTGAGCCTATGAGCAAAAAGACGTAAGGATGGATATGTTTTTTTAAACTTTTATTTTTATAAAGTTAATCATACTGACAATAAAATAACAAAACATTAAGTACATCATAAACAGAAGAGTATTTGTCCTTCATGTAATGCCAGCTTTTTACAATAGAGTGTGGATGACGATTGAACTTCTCGTCAGCCCTGAGATTCTGTAATTCTGACTCAGAACTGCAAAATGGCGAGAGTATGGAATGGCAGCCCTATGTGCTTCGTAGAAAACAGGAAGTAGTTTGAGGGCAAAAAATTGTTTCTTTCCCCCAGGGAAACAGGGAAAGGAAGGGAATGTTGATCTAGGGAGAGGATTCTAGTCACTGGTTCTTTTCCCACACTCCTTCCTCTGAGTTGCCTGTTGCCAGCCCACATTGGCCTCTTCGGGTCTCACACACTATGGTCTTTGGCAAGGCAGTGTGTTCTTGAACTGAGGGTGCAGTCACCCACATCCTACCACAGGGCACCAGCTCCTGTGGAACTTCTCACCTCCTGCCAACTTCTCGCCATGACAGTGACCTCTGCTGCTGCTTTCTCTTTTTGTTCCATTGGCCTCCCTCTGCTGCAGGTGTATTTTTACTTTACTTCGCCTTTTCTGGGAGAGCAGAAAGTACCATGGCCATCAAGCCATCTTCTTGAAGTGGGGAAAGGAAGTATTCCACGGCAAACAAACAAATTAATATTTAATATTTAACAAGTGCTGCCCCTGCATTTTCTTATTTTGCAACTTTTAGTTCCTTGATCCTTTCAACCAGTTGTCATCCTGATGTTTCTTATGAAAGCCTGACCAACTGGATATGCACATTTGTCATGCCTTCCTGGGTAGAATCAAACTGGAATAGAATCAAACTGGCAGGTACTGGAATAGAGCCGTTCGTTCCATTGTCAAATGAGGGTCAAGAATTTAATAGGTCTGATTGCATGACTTCTCCTATATCATGGTTTATCTCCACAGAGAAAAGCTAGTAAGTTTTTAAAAAACACTGATTTAGTATTTTAGATGGATGGGAAAATACATTATTAAAATATTTAGAGCAAATTAGGAATACAGACTACTGAGTAAGATCTAAAACCCAACATTACCACCATACATGTAGGAATATTTTTCTTCAAACAGACAGTGGTCTCCTCTAAATCCCTTAGGGTACAATGAATAATCAGTTTCTCTGCCACAACCTCAGAACATGAGCAGAGACAGCAGAAGTGAGGGCAGTCCCCCTATGGTTTGGCAGCTTATGTCTCCATCATCAACTTTTCTGGATTTTCTTGAAAAGTAGCTGTCATTCCTGGCTTGTGGTTTTACTCAATTCCATCAGAAACTAAAGCCTGGGTGGCCTGGAAGCCTCAAGAGCATGTTAAGAAGCCAGAGAAACCAGTGTCTCCAAGGTGTAACCAATCCTAGAAGTAGAAATGTCTTAGGAAGGGAGTTTGGCCTGGCACCCTGCTGACCTCGAGAAAAGCCCTCCTTTGGCTCAAAGCCTGGTTCTTCCCACAATACCACTCTACCTAAGGCATAAGTTTTGGTGTCACTGGCTATCTTTGGGTCTTATTTATTTTGACTAAGTCATTTATGAAAGTTTTGATATTTTAACTTTTTTCTCCACATCTTATGGTATAGTAGATCATTTGGGGATTCTCTGGGAACAAACCCCGAAGTTATACCAATATGTCTTTGGGAAATTTGTCTCTGTATAATATTGTTTTAAATAAAATCGACATCTCCAAGAACATGAGCACAACATTATTGGAGTAAACGTTCTGTGAGTGTTGTGGGATCCTTAGGCAGAGGTGTAGTTACTATTTGTGAAGGCTTTTTGGAGAAGGTCAATCTTGTGCGATGAAAGCATGAAGTGACTCAGAGGGTCAGTAGAAATGAGTCCAGAGGTTCTTTTCTGAGCTTTCACTTTGAGCTTCCAAATTCACTCTCTGCTTGAATTTCTCTCTCCTAGTTCCTACTCGTAGGCTCTCCAGGGCTTCTTATTTCTTCTTATCCTCCACTGGGCCCTATTGACTATGGCCATTCTGTAGAGTAACCATCACCTCTCTCATCCTTTCTTTTAATCATCTTTCCCAAGGGATTTATGTTCTTACCCAATCTAGGATGATCACTCCTAGATAAGTAAAATGAAATGGAATGACCATTGGGGTGCATTTCAGAAAGCCTAGCTCACTCTCTGGGTGACCTTGTAGGAGCCACCTCACTTCCCTAGGGCTTGGTTTCTCCATCAGTAAAAAGAGCTGGTGAGATCAGGTGATCATAGTAGTGAGTCTTCAGAAGGAAAGTAAAGCACCTCAACTCTAGACTTCCATTTTGTAACATCAGTGATAATTTCTCAATTTATAGAATCACTTCTGATTGTCACTCAAGTTTGGTCTACATTTCTATCCACTAAAGATCAGTCATTTTTCCTTATGGGTACTTCCAGCCCCCAAATGCAAAATACCCACCCTTGCAATTGTAATGGTCCCACCAAACAAGATCTGCTTCCGTCCCTGTTTTCTAAAAGAGCTCTCCCTGGGGACCCAGGCCTAAATTATTGTCTCTTTGGATCCCTTCTTTACTGTCTACAGCTGTCAGTCACTTAGTCTGCCATATTTTCTCTTAAAGTATCTCATGTGTTTGTGTTTATTTCTTCCTGTCTGCTGTGTGTGTGTGTGTGTGTATGTGTGTGGTAAAATTTACACAGCACGGAATTTACTATTTTCACCCTTTTTAAAGATATGGTTCATTGGCATTATGTTCATCCACATTGTCTGCGGCCATCACCACCTCCAGCTCCAGAACTTTTCCATCATCCCAAACTGAAACTCTGTCTTCATTAAACAATATCGTCATGCCTACCCTTAAATGGCGTGATAGAGTATCTTTGAATATCAGAGCTAAGTACTTCAAGATCATCTACAACAACCCTTTATATTTGACAGGTCAGATGGGTTACACCATGTACTCACCTTCATCCTAGTAGTTCTGTATTATATTGCCATTCTCCTACCTTGCTTCTTTGGCTCTGACAACTCCAATTTCCCATCTATCACATATATGACTTCAGACTGAATCTCCTTTTATTTTTTTCCTTCCACCTCCTGCTCAGAAACCAGAAGGTTCACAGTCATAGTTCACTCAAATATCAATTTCCCATCCTTTTTGTTGCATATTTTCTACTATGTCAGGTTGGTGACCCACTTGCTTCTGCCACACACACACACACACACACAATGCACACACACACACACGTTTTGGTGGTTATGTTTATTTTTCGTCCCTTGGAGATTCAGACAGGTTCAGGAAATAGCCCAGGATTATAGAGCTAGGATTCAGATTCACTCCCAGAGGGCCTATCTGATGCAGTGAGGTAGTGACTAAGATCGGTAGTGAGGGGCCACCTCCGTTAGCTTTGCTCTAGCTCCAGGTGGCCAGTCCAACTCTGGTCACTGCTCCTTCTCTATCTTCTGCCTTAGCAACAGTAACTACCAGCATTATTGACTTGTGTGGGCCAGGGCCTAAGCTAACCTTTACATACTGTATTTCATTGACTTCTCATATTTATCTGTATTTTACAAATCCAACAACTAAGTATTAAACTAGTGATTTTCAATCCTGGCTGCACATTAGAATCACCTAGGGTGCTATTAAAAAGTACTAATGTTCAGGCTTTAGCCCTTAGGCTTTTGATTCTGTTTGTCTGGGATGAGACCCAGAAGGAGTGTTACTTATTCAAGGTCATGCAGCCAGTAAATGGTGACACTTGCATTCAAGCCCAAGCCACTGGGACTTCAGAACCCAAGCTCTTACCTCAGAGTTCTCAACCCTAGTTGTGGAGCAGAGTCACCTATGAATCTGTAAAAATTGCACTATAGGGAAATTTTGATGGGGGGGTAGGGTAAGAAGTAACTATAATATTTTTAAAAAGAAATAGGGGCACAAGGATGGCTCAGTTGGTTAAGCGTCTGACTCTTGGTTTTGGCTCAGGTCATGATCTCATGGGTCATGGGATCGAGTTCATTGTCAGGCTCCACGCTCGGTGGGGAGGCTGCTTGAAGATTCTCTCCCTCTGCCCCTCCCCCCACTCACACTGGCACACTTTTTCAAAAATAAACAAATAAATCTTTAAAAAAAAATAAATCAATGAAAATAACCCCAAATTGAAAACATGGCCTTAGCCATGCTGCAATATTACATCTCTTTAGATCTGATTCAACAAATGCATGATTTCGTCATCCATTGATAAAAAGGCATTTGTGGGCAGGGTGGCATGTTGAAAAGTGTTGGGAGAATATGGAACAGTAACAACACTGTATTATTGAATATTAAGGAATGAAAATGGGGCATGTGATTCTTTGAGTAACCTACATTTGCAAGCAATTATTGAAATAAACTCCCATTAAACCATATCTTTGCAAGCCTAATTTGGCACGGTACAATTCTGATCATTCAATAGGAACACAACATATGGAAGTAAGTATCCATAGTGGAAGGAAATAGGGACTATGACCTGAAGGGTTTTAGTGTAAAGATTTGTGAGTGATCTGAATGTGAGAACTGACAAGGACGTCCAGTGCGCAATGTGCTGCTACTTGTTTGAACTTCTGCAGAGGCCAGTCTGTTGTTGCTGCAAGTCATGGGTACCATTTGATTATTAATATCATTAAGCTGATGGCTTGGGAGCTTAGCCATTATCCTATTTTGGCTTCACATTCAATTCTGGTTATGGACAAATGGTGGGATGGGAGCCGAGATGGACTTTGCTGCAAGAAAGAGGCCCTCAGAGGGTAATGTCTCTAAGGACCCTGTAAAAAGTACAGTTATATAATTTGTTGAGATGAGTTAAGTGGTAATTATCCTAATGTTTGACATTTACAGATTCTTCCCATAGCCCCAGACATTTAACTTAAGAACACATTTGACACTGAAGAAGTACTGTTCTATGTAATGTGCTCAAAACTTGCCAGTGGGTGTGGTGCTTTTTTCCTTAAAGTAAACAAACAGCCTGAAATTTACTAAAATCATTGTAGAATACAGGGAAATGAATTCAATAGCACATTTCTAAAAGGTTATCTGCAAACTGTGATGATTTAATACATTTGAAAAGGGTTACCATATTTGTCTCCATTAAAATGTTAAGGGTATATTGTTTTGCTATGACTTCCACTCTCTTTCCCTAACTTTGGACATGTGGTGCCGTCTTCTTCAGGAGGGGCCAATTTCCTCATCTCAGCTCCTACTCAAGCAGTGTCCTCCATTCATGGGGTGCTTTATACAGAATACCCCTCAGAAGCAGTGCCCTAGGGGTGCCTGGGTGGCTCAGTCGGTTGAGCATCTGCTTTTGGTTCAGGTCATGATCCCAGTGTCCTGGGATCAAGTCCTACGTCGGGCTCTCTGCTCAGTAGGGTCTGCTTCTCCCTCTCCTTCTGCCTGCTGCTCCGCCTGCTTGTACTCTCTCTCTGTTAAATAAATAAATAAATAAAATCTTTAAAAAAAAAGGAAACAGTCCCCTAAGAAACATAGCATTTCTCTCACTTAAAATAAGAAACCTAAGACAAAGCTTAGTTTGTTTAGTTCATTTATTTACCCACATGATCATGTCGCTAGGATGTAGCAACAAGCTTCAAATTGTCTCACTTCACAACCATACCCTACACAGCCTCCCTCTCAGTCATATACTGCTATTGGGGAAGAAGGTAGTAATAAGACAGTAAGTCAGGTAAGTTGTACACGGGTCCCCAGATCTGGCTGCACATCAGAATTACATGGGAAGCTTATTAAAAATAAAGATTTTCAAGGAATACCCTTCGAGAGGCTGATTAAGGAGGTCAACATTTGGCCATCACATAGTGCCTAGGGTCCTCTGCTCTACCAGCTGAGCTTATGCTAACTGAAATAAGTCAGACAGAGAAAAACAAATACCATATGATTTTACTCATATGTGGAATCTAAAAAACAATACAAATGAACAAACAAAAGGCAGAATGAGACCTATAAATACACAGAACAAACTGATGGTTGCCAGAGGGAGGGGGTTGGGGGGATGAGCAAAATGGTGAAGGGGAATGGGAGATACAGGCTTCCAGTTATGGAACGAATAAGTCATGGGAATAAAAGGCACAGCATAGGGAATAGAGTCAATGATATTGTGGTAGTGTTGTATGGTGGCAGGTGGTAGCTACACTTGTGGTGAGCACAGCATAAGGTACAGGGATGTTGAAGCACTATGTTGTACACCTGAAACTAATGTAACATTGTATGTCAACTACACTCAAATTTTTTTAAAAAAGGAAGTCAAGGGTACACCTTGGAAATCATTTTCGTAGTTGCTCCCAGGTGATTCTGATGTAGATGGTCAACACAGCATTCAGAAACCACTCAATTAGGTAATACATGTCAGCACAGCGCATTTAGGTGAGAAGAGGCTGCATTTTCTAAGAAAGGTAGGTATTAGGGATATAGCATGAATACTGAAAACAGCCCTGACATGATAGTAGGTTAGGGGAGACAGTAGGTTGGTAAGCCAGAGAGCACAGGTAAAGTGCTTTCTTAGAGGTAGACTAGACCATCACGCCAATATGGCACAGGAAAGAGAGGACAACTTCTATTTGTGGAAGCCAGCCAAGGTTTTGCAGAGGGGTTATAACATGTAAGTGGAACTTTGCATTGTCTCTACAAAGGAAAAAAAAGAAAGGAAGGATGGCATCCCAAGTAGGAGGTTGTGAGATCAAAGGCTGTGAAACAAGGAAAGCAGGTATTTGGGCAGCAGCTTAAAGGTATTGGTGTGGCTGGTCTCATGCACCGGGGCGAGAAGTGAGAACTTGTGTAGTGATCAGTGATCCCTGGCATATTGAAATAAGGCAGTGAAGGGCTGCCTCTGAAAAAGATGCCTATGGCTGAAGTGTGGGGCTGGTTGAAGGGAGTGAGGTTGGAGGGAGAGAGATGGATACCAGGGAGAGGCTAAGCAATAGGGCAGTGTAAATGAGTGTAGAGAAAAGGGAAGGAGTTGATGCCACACATCTGGGAGAACAAACTGGATGGGCGGAAGCAAGGAATCAGGGAAGAGACTGCAATTTCTAGATTCCTACAGACAGTGATGGTAGCCCAGCTTTCTGGGGGAACATCTGTGGTTCCTAGAGGGCTCAGTCTAATCCTAGGTTTTCTTTCTATTTTTCTGGCACAGTCCATCATTTTAAATAGAAAATAAATTAATGTCAGTTTGAAGGCAGGTGAAAAAATAATTTTATTCTTGAAATAATTATATTTATAGAAAGAGAAGTATGGTTTTTATTATTTTATTCATGCTAAATTGGGATTGGTGGAAGCCTTGGGCCTTCCATATTCATCTTTGAAAAACACATGGGGATCTTTAAAAAAAAAAAAAACCTTTTTAAATGTTTTCTGATAGACTAATGTTGAAAGCACCAGCTCCATTAGTCCCACTGGTCAAACTTAAATCTCTTAACATGTAAGTCTTTCTGTAGTTGCTTTCCAGTAATAAAATGGGTGATGGAATTTTTAAGAAAACATTTTATGGCTCTGCAATAGATGAATTTTTCCACTGGGGTTTATATAATGACTTTGGAGAAAGCTAAAACAATGTATAAAATAAAACCCAGTGGAAGAAAAAAAAAGTTATAAAGAATTCCCACCTGAAATGATGGAATGCCTCTAGTTGTAGAGTTCTGTATTTTCTTTCACTATCTATTTAATAATTAAAGGACCCCATTAGCAACCAGAATTTCCATTTTGAAGCACTTCATTCTAGGGTGCTACGAATTCCATTGGCAGAAAGCAGTAACTTTTTCCAAACTGGGGAGAGAAGCATTCAAAAGAGGTGTCCTGGGCCTAAGACTCCCAACAAGTAAGTACAGACAGGGAGGATTGTTCTTCCTGGCTGGAGGATTTCTTGAGGTAGGGATCACCCACTGGAGAGCTGAACCACCAATCAGGTCCTGACTTGCAAAACCTTTGGCTCTGTCTTGTAATCCCATAGAACCTGGTTTGGGTCCCTGTTGTGTGCCCTGTTGGCTGCATTTTCCTAGGCAACCAACTTAGATTTACTGAATCTCATTTTCCTTCTCTGTAAGATAGGGATGATAAAACTCACCTAATGGGAATATTGTCAAAACTAATAAATATGTGTTCAGATTGCCTTGTAAATTAGAAAGACTTATGTAATTGTAATTATTACAGTTTTAGGACTTTGTTACATACATAAACACAACTTGGCTTTATTTTACCTTGCAAGTTTTTTCTAGATATAGCTATTTCCCTGATTATTTCTTCTTCACCTGTGTGGCCAACAGCTAACAGTTTTAAGGCAGGTATGCTAAGTTTAGGGAATAATGAATGTAAGGAGGCTCTAGGTTTGCATGGTTTGCATTTTCAAAATGAGCTATTTGCAATTGTTAACACAATTAATAACTTCCAGTGCTGTAGTACATATAGAAGCTGGTATGTTACCATGGTGTCTGGCTACTAAGATGAACCATAGTTTCTGCTGTGGTGTTCTACCTATGGAAAATCAATTATGAAAACAAGTGTTCTCATATTAGGAGTGTCCTTAAAGTACCCAGATGAAAACGGATGCACTACAGAGACACAGGGAGCCAGTTCTAGGAATCCCAAATAAAAAAGGAGGACGGGATGGTGCTTTTTGTAGCATCTTTGTTAACTTCTGATGGAGTCTAGGATTCTGCTGAGATTATTTAGGAAGTTTAAAATAGATTTCGTCTTGGGCGGTCGAGTTGTCAAGAGCTAGATCTAATGCTCTGCTTCCCATGAATTGCACCATAGCCAAGAGCCTCATCTGTCCCCATGAGTATGGTACGTGTACAGCTGAGAATGCATGTTTATGTATATATGCATCAAAGTACATGCAGTAGGAAGACTGGAAATCAGGAGACATGGATCTTACTCTATCTGTCACTAAGGAATTCAGAGAACTTGAGGGAAATCATCTCACCTACCTGAATCTCATTTCTCCCACATGAAAGATAGAGGGCAGGATAAGATGCTCTAACATTTTATGGCCTTGTAACCAACTGACTCATTGATTAATTCAGAAAGCCTCGGAATTTATGGTATTTTTATTCTAAATTCAGATTAGAATCCTCCCAAGAAAACAAGTTCCATCCAACTTTCAGTTGGCCAGAAAATCGCGGATTAATAGATCCCGAATATATGCCCTGTTACATGACCTTTGCACAAAATGATACACATAGCCATTCTATGTGATTGCTGTGTGGGGTATACTTTAATCTTATAAACTTTACAAGTCAACACAAACTATACATATGAAATCACAATTTTGCCCACTGATACTGAGCTACTGATGTTTAAAATTCTACCTTAGAAAATTTTAAAAATATATCCTGCACTCCTTCCTCCAAATGGGAATGTGATCCCTCCTTTTCTGTTTCTTCTGATCTTCAGTCAATCCCAAGAGATTGTATCTGCCTCTGTCTCTACAGACATATGGAATTTTTAGGTTCTGGAAGTTTAGGAGATGCTAATGATTCCACATTCAAACAGGCCAAATAAAAGTATACAATATTTTGAAACCAGGCATTGTAGTTGAGAGAAATATCTAAGTGGCATTCATCCATTCATATATCAACTATTTACTAGGTACATTCTTTGTATAAGGCACTGCACTGCATGACACAGAGCTGAATTAAGTTGTGGACTATTCTTAAAGAATTAACAGCCCAATAGGGAAGTTAGGTTTGAGCAAAAAGGACCAAAATACAAAGTAAAAAGAGCTGAGGCTATAAGAGGAACAGAGCTGAAGCAGGAAAGATTTCTAAGATTTTATAAAAGCTGTCTTTTTTCCTTTACCCTATGTGTAGGGGGTCCCCAAGACCACCCTCATGTTTAATGATTTGCTGGAGCTCACAGAACTCAGCATGTAGTCATACTCACGGCTGTGATACAAAGTAAAATCAAAGGGAAAAAGTGTATGTGGCAAAGTCCAGAGAACACCAGGAGCAAGCTTCTAAGAGTCCTCTCTCCCAGTAGAGTCACACAAAATGAACTGAATTCCTCCAGCAACAAGTTATGGAAACATGTGTGAAATGTTGTCTTCCAGGGAAGCCCAGCTGATACTCCGCACCAAAGGATTTGGTTGGGGTGCTGGTCATATAGGGAACCTCTTCCTCGCATGTTCCAGAATTCCAGACTCCCAGAAGGAAAGCACGTGTTCAGTATAAGTCATATTGTTTGTACAAACATTTGAGGCATAGTGAGCTCTTCTTTATCAGTTCTGGGAATGATGGGAATCCTTCCCCAAATCCAAGTTCCCAGATGCCGGTGGAGGACCAACATTGTAAGCAGGCTTTTCAAAGGATAGGAGCATTTGGACTGGTAGATTATTTTTTGTACACCATCAAAAAATTATCCCAAAAAGTAATAATGGAAAAAAGGTCCCAGAGTAATTAACTTACCATTAGTAGACTAGAGGTGGCTCAAATTGGGCTACTTGGCACACATTCAAAAGGAGGTAGGGTTCCATGTAATCATATCATTCATCTTTTCATTTTTTGTGTCTCTATAGAGTATATGGTGAGCTCTAAAAGAAGGAGTGAAGACCACTTATTCATTTACATCTATCATATGAGTCAGGACCCTAAAGTCAGAATGAGATTTCATTTAGACATTCCCAATTTTTCGCTGAACGTTTTGTGCCCAACACACCTAGCATTACTCAGTCAGAGCAGGTTCCTGACCTCACGGTGCTCACGAGATGGCACAGTCCACTTCCTTAACATCAGCTCCGTGGTGCTGCACTCAGGGAGAAGGGGAAGCTCAGATGGGGAAGGTTTGATTTCTCATCAGTTATGGGGGAATGTGGCCCCCCGGAGAAGTAGTGCCTTTTATAGCCCAGGGAACTCTGGGCTGGAAATGAGGGCTCTGACAAAACAGCTCTGGATCAAAACAGTTGACTCCATCAACGTGCTATGCTGTGTCCTGGAATGCCAGACCAGTCTTTCTAGGACACAGAGTCATGAGTCCTGCAATTAAAGCAGTTGAAACCAATACCGGTCCCATAGTTGGAAATACTGGGGAGTCCTCTCAGTCCAGTCCAAGAAGCCAGCAAGAGGCAGCCCAGTGGTGCCTGGAGGCCCAACCACAAAAATATGGCCAGCACCCCCTTCAGGGAGCCGTCCATTTCCAGGTGGTGGCCTTCTTTTTTCTGGAGGCACCTCTTGCTGCCCTTGCCATTGTTGGCACATTCCTCTCTTCTACACTGAAACTAGAACTAGGGCATTCTCTTATGATACAGTTTGGCCCTCATCCCGACAGACTGGAGAGTTTTTTCCCCACTTGCTGCCCACACAACCAGCTCTTCCATGATCAGGGGTGTTAACAAACGGCACAGTCCTAGCTGATTTCCCCTGCGATGGTTCTTTATTCAACCTTGAGGAGCAGGTTGGATCCTTAAGCATGGTTCTGAGTAATCACAGTTGTTGTTTGGTGAGGAGGTTTTGGGGAAACAAGGACTAAGTTAGAAAGCCAAACTGGTAATGCTTGTGAGGATAGATGCACATTTATCCTGGTTATGATATAAAAAAAAAAAATAACAAACTGACGTGACATGCTTTTGGTTCATCCTGACTCAACAGATATATTTCTATGTGAAAGTTGTCTTTTATTCCCCCCAAGGTTTGAAGAATGAATGACTTCTTAAACATAGCCAGGAATGCAGTCAAAAAGAAAAGCATGACTCAAGAGCAGAGGAGTGGACTGAGAATTGGGAATTATGGGTTGTGTTTAGTCTAACTATTGATTTAACCTCTGAGCAAGTTACTTAACCTCTTGTTCTCAGGAACGCTTCTCCACCTCTTGTATAATAATTTTTGACTAACAGATATTTTAACAACAACATAAAAAAAAAATTGGCAGGACAGTTGACTGACTCCAAATTGATTGGCTCTGTCCACAAGCACCGCTCAGAACCATCAGACCTTAAGAGCAATGACATGACAGGACCAAGAGCTGATGCTGGCATTTTCCAACTTTCTCTATAAAACCTATGCTTATTTGTAGTACATCATGCTTCTCTCTCAAACAACCATGAATGTCAGGAGTGATTTTCTATGCTTTGCTATGACATGTCCCTTCCTCATCAAACTCCTATCTAAGGCAAACAGAATAGTAAACACTTCCCGTGTGCCTTCTTCATGCCAACTAACCCTCCCCTAGCTTCGCATCTGGCAATCCAGTCCAGCCTCGTGTACAACTTATGAAGGAGGCACAGCTGAGCAAAGTGAGGCCCAGAGAAGGTCAATAGCTTGCCAGAATTCCTCAGCTAGCAAGAGACAGAGCTAGGATTTGCAACAAGGAGGTCTGGAGTCTATGTGCTTGTCCATGACACTGTAGTGCATCTCTAAAAGGAAGAATGGCCCTTCAACAGGAAACCATAAGAGGGTCACATCCCAAAGTCACCTCCCTAACAAGTGACCAAAGCCATCTGTATGCGCTAGAGTGTATGAGAGTGTAAAAAACTGCAAACTTTAGAATGAGACAGGCATGAGTTCAAATCCAGCCCCTGTTACTTTTACCCTAATCTTTCTGAGCTGTTTTCTCATCCATAAAATTGGGTGAGTCATGCTTCCTTCTGGTATGATTTTGAGGATTAAAGGAGATACGGTACACGAAGCACTGGTCTGTTCTGCCATCTAGGAGGAGCTCAGTAGGTGTTAGCTGTGATGAGGATGATGATGGTCTGCAAGTGGCAGCTTGACTCCACGCCTGACTGGGAAACATTGAGCCTGGATAAAGTAGGACTGAGTGAAGTTAGTCAAATTTGCAATCAGAGGGTTTAACAACCACCTACTCTCCGCTGCCTTGTAGGTGAATGGAACCAGAGGCACAAGGACACCCTCATCATTTTAATACTGCCATTGGCCTGTGCCCAGTAAAGGGCATGCTCAGAGGAACCCCAGCGGGCTTCTGGAACAAGTTCCCTTCTCCTTCACCTAGCAGTTACTGATAAGCTCAGGTCAACTGGCTCTAACTGAAGGACTTTAAAGAGTGGGTCTGCAGCTTCTCCAGCCTGAGTACATCCTCCTTTCCCACAGCCAGCAACTTCCACTTCGCTTTATGTTTTATGGCGGTTGGGGGTAGGAGTTGGAGAAGCGGGACAGTGTTGCTTAGCAGCGAATCTAAGAGCTGCCATGTGCTTTTGTGTTTCTTCAAGGCAGGGTTTTTGTCACTCTGTCCGATGGAATCATATTGGCGTTCTCCCTTGTCAGAACCCCATGGGTCAAGTGTAGGCGTGTGTGTGCTTTATAGAAGGGTCCCCGTTCCTGCCTGGTGCCTGCTCAAGAGGATGGTTGTGGCTGGTTTTGTTTAACAGACACTTCATGCTGCAAATTCTCAAGTGCAAATCACCTTTTGTTTCTTTTATCCCTGGCAATAATGAAGGGCTGAACTGGAGCTTAAATAATTCTTTCAATGAACACATTAAACAGACTCTTTCATTATAGATGTTAGAGGAATGAAAATAATCTGCACAAAGCCACATTTCCTTCACAAAGTTTTAAAAGAAGTGAGGGAACTGCCATTGAGGGAACAATTAATTTTGTTTCTGTAGGAAAATGGGGAGGGGGGATGAAATATGTTTTAAGACTTTCGAAAAGATTTCTGGTGGGAACATTTAACAACTGAGTAAGACATTCCCTGGGGAAAGACAGTGTGATTTGGATCTGTGTTTCTGGGGCAGTTTCTTATTATCTTCAGAGCAGATGAAGAGTAGAATTCCTCCTGTTTTTGAGAGCTAAAACTTACTACAGAGACACATTTTGAGAATGGCATTTCTGTGAAAGCTACTTAACATGTTCATAATACTGAACATCTCTTTGTGGCTGAACCTACACAAAATTGGCTATCGAAACCCTCTTTCTGCTAGTTCAATGCCCCTTTCATCCTTCCTATGGTTCCCCAGGTACTTTCCCATGACTTACTTTCATTTTTAGTTGAATTAAAACTAATTCTTGCAAATTTATTAGCTTTTTTTAGTAGCAGAGAATTTGCAAACTTTACTGAAATGAGAGAATGAATTCCTATGGGAATGAAATGTCTGGCCCAGAAACACCCAGCTCAGACTGGTACCTCAGTATCTTTTGTTGTGGTCAGGGTTCCTTCCAAGACACTAGATGGAGGATATTCTCTATGTTCAAAATGATGGGACTTTTGTGGCACGACAGGGAAATAAACTCTGACTCAGTATGATGATGGAGACATTTCTCCCCTAATGTTTAGAGCTGTCAGGAGGTCAGCAGACTGCCTCAGGGAGATGCAAACCCGTGGTTAGCCGGGGAGTCCTAACTGAGGCTGTAAGAGCAGCTGTTCCAGGAAGGGAGGAGGTGAGCATCATTCTAGCTAAGGGTCTGTGGTGCTGTGTTGTTTAGGTGGAACCTGATAATGCTAACAGCTGAAGAGGTGAAACCACTCTCAGTGGTATGTGTATGTTAAAAGCAGGCTGTTGAAGACAGAAAAGACTCCAGAAGCCAAAAAGAAAAGCAAAGCCATAAAGGTGTAGTAGTAACAAAAGAGTTGAGCCTTCTTGAATAATACTCTGGGGGGGGGGGTGTATTGTGCATAATTACTACCATCATTTATTTTCAGTGATTACCTTTAGCACATGACTACATCTGCTGAGCCTTAGTTTCTTCTAAATGGCTCATGTTAATGACTATTAACACTTTACGAAGTGAGAAGCATTTTTTAGAGAAATAATTGGCATACATCACTGTATTAGTTTCAGGTGAACAGCATGATGGTCTAATTTATATCTACTGTGAAATTATTACCACAATAAATTCAGCTAATCTCCACCTTCTTGTATAGACAAAATAAAAAGAAACAGAAAAGAAAAAAAAAATTTCCTTGTGATGAGCACTCAGGATTTACTCTTTTTTTTTTTTTTAAAGATTTTTTATTTATTTATTCATGAGAGAGAGAGAGAGAGGCAGAGGGAGAAGCAGACTTCCCGCAGAGCGGGGAGCCCAATGCGGGACTCGATCCCAGGACTCCGGGACCATGACCTGAGCCGAAGGCAGACGCTTAACCATCTGAGCCACCCAGGCGCCCCAGGATTTACTCTTTTAACAAATTTCCTATATATTATACAGCAGCGTTAGCTATAGTCATTATGTTGTACATTACATACTTAGTACTTACTGATCTTATAACTGAAGGTTTGTACGTTTTGACCACCTTCCTCCAATTCCACTTCTCTCCACCCCCCTAATTTTTCGGTTCTCTTTGATTCTACATATACGTGAGATCATATACCTATGGGAATGAATTTATCTTTCTCTGATTTATTTCACTTAGCATAATGCCTTCAAGATCTATCCATGTTATCATAAATGGTAAGATTTCTTTTTTTTATGGCTCAAAAATATTCTTGTGTGTGTGTGTGTATTTCTTTATCCATTTAGCCATCAATGGACACTTAGGTTGTTTCCATGTCTTGGGCTATTATAAATAATGCTACTGTGAACATGGGAGATACAGATATATTTTTGAGTAAGTGTTTTTGTTTCCTTTGGATATAGTCCCAGAATTAGAACTGCTGGATCATATGGTAGTTCTATTTTTAATTTTGTGAGGATTTTCTATACTGTTTTTCATAGCAGTTGTGCCACTTTACAGTTCCACCAAGTTCCCTTTTTTTGCACACCCACGCCAGCATTTGTTATCTCTTGTCTTTTTGAGGGTAGCTATTCTAACAGGTGTGAGGTCAAAGGCATTTTAATCATCATGTTAATTTTATGTATTAATCCATTAATAGCTGCATGTAACTTACAACAGTCCACTCATTCTAGTGATAATAAATTGCATGATTATGGTGCTGGAACAACTGACCACAAGCAACACAACAAACCCTGATACAGACCTTACATCTTTTGCAAAAATTAAGTAAAAAAAATGGATCATAGACCTAAATAACATGTAAAACTATTAAAGTTTTAAACGAAAACGTACCGAAAAATCTGTGTAATCTTGTGTTTGGTGATGAGTTTTTAGATATAGCACTAAAAGCATAACCCATGAAAGAAAAAATTGATAAACGGATTTTATTAAAATGAAAATCTTCAGCTCTGCAAAAGACACTGTTAAAAGAATGAAAAAAAAAAGCCACAGAGTGAGAGAAAATATTTGCAAAAGACATATCTGATAAAAAAGGACTTATTCTAAAACATGCAAAGAACACTTAAAACTCAACAATACAAAAACCAATAAATGGGCAAAAGCTCTGAATAGATACCTCACCAAAAAAGATATACAAATGGCAAATAAACATATGAGAAGATGTTCAACGTTATTTATCACTGGGGAGATGCAAATGAAAGCAAATGAGTTACCACTACACACACACCTATTGGAATGACTATGTAGGGGGGTGAGGGGGATGGGCAAAAAAGGTGTAGGGGAGTAGGAGATACAGTCTTCGAGTTATGAAATGAATAAGTCATTGGAATAAAATGTACAGCATAGGGAATATAGTGAATGGTATTGAAATGGGGTGGCATGGTGACAGATGGGAGCTACACCTGTGGTGAGCACAGCATAATGTATAATGTAGAGTCACTGTGATATACAACTGAAACTAATGTAACATTGTGTATCAACTACATAAAAAAAATTATTCAGTTGTACATTATGACCAGCTAAGGGAGGAAAAAAAAAAAAGATAGGATACAGAGAGAAACAGTGAAAAAATGAATAAGAAAAAAATACAAATAAAAAAAGGCATAGAAACAAAAGCAAAAAACAAAAAGATATAATGAAAGAACTAAAAAGATGGAGAGAATCCTCTAAAAGGACTAAAATCTAAAACTCTGACAATACGAGTTGCTGAGGAGAAAGCAAGGCCTCAGGAACTCTTCTTCATTGCAAGTGGGAATGCAAAATATTCAGCAATTAAAAAAAGAGAGAGCTATCAAGCCATGCAAAAACACTGATGAATCTTAAATGTATATTGCTAAGTAAAAAAAGTTAATCTGAAAAGGTTACTTACTGTATGATTCCAATTTTATGAAATTCTCTAAAAGGCAAAACTATGAAGACCATAGACATATCAGTGGCTGCCAGGAGGAGGCAGAAGGGTGGAATTAAGTGAAGTACAGGTGATAATTTAGGGTTGTGGTTTTTATGTGATACTATAATGGTGTATACATTACACTAAGAACAAATATTTTTTAAGCACATACTATCTGCGAAGCATGGGCTCAAAAAATACTTAATTGCACACTTAGGTCTTCAGTGAGTATGGTAGTGTGCTCCTATAAAGATTTAGAATTCAAGGGGTTAGGAGACTTTCATTATACATGCTATCTGCTTCTATGTTAATGAAAGCAATTTATAAGAATGTATTTGTATATTATATACATATATAAAAACATAAAATTTCTTGTGTAGCTTTTTATGGTGCTTTATTCTGGTCTATATTTCTAAGTGGTTAACACCCCTCCATTTCCCTCTCTCCTTTTAGATTCTAATTCTTTGAGGGCAGAGATCTTATCTTTGAGTTGTTTATAGCTTCTGTTTACAGTGTTGCTCATGAAGGAAGGTGCCCAATAATATTTAGTTAAGTGAATGTTTTAATTTCTAAGAAAACATAGTCCTGAATTCAAATTCCAGCTCTACTATTGGGAAAGATATGTAATTTCTCTGAAATGTAGTTTCATCAACTATGAGATGAAAATAAAACTGAATTTGTCTTGCTAATTGGTGAGCATTTGAAAAGATTCTACTGTAAAGCCCTCAGACCAATTCCTGATATACATTAGGAATCAATAAATGGTCTTGAAGAAAGTAATAGCTACTGATTGATAAAAAGAGATGCCAAACTATTTGATTTACTCAGGAAAAAAAAAAGGCTCAGTAACCAGAACAAGAAAGAAAGATGGTAGATGGTAAGGAGAGGAGGTGGCATGACTCATCATTCAGCACCTGTTTGGCATAGTCTTAGTTTCCATCTCAGCCCATTCATTGTCTGAAAGCGAGTTGCAGCCAGTCTATCTGCATTATTATAGAAAGGGTATAATTGTTGGGAATTCCCTCTTTGTAGCTGCTGTTAACACTGGTGAAAATACCCAAGAAATGGATGTGCTTGATTTTTTTTATAGGTCTCATTTTCACAACCACCCAGCAAGTGGAATACGACTTTCCATATAGTCTTGCACACAGCGGAGACTCAGTTGCTAATTGTTGATTGATCCATTCCTGAGACTGGTCCAAAAGACCAAGGCAACAAAGGAAATTGTTAGCTAGGGGCTTCAGGCATACACATTAGCAGGCTTGAAAACGAACATGAGTGGTTTGCAGTTCTTAGAGCACATGTCATTATTCTTGGAGCAATCTCTCTATTCCACTACTTTTTGTGGATCCAAGGCATGCTCCGTATAGCAGATACTACATTTTGACAATTTGTTACTACTATACCTTAAGGAGATGCAAATTAAAACCAATAAAGCACCACCAGACAGCTACCTATTATGGTTATCTACCATTCTCTTTCTTCTACTAGAAGATCGTGAAGTCCCGGGGCCATATTTACTTTTGTGCCCACTCCCTCCAGCACAGCTCTTTCAATATGGTAGAAGCTAAATAAATATGTGTTGAAATAAAATAAGGTAATAAAAGGCCAAAGGCTTAAAAACGTTAGAAACTTAGTAATTTTTTTACAACAGAAAACCTGACAAACTTTTAGAGTTAAAAAATATAGTTTTGGAAGTGGAAGGAGTGGGATTTTTTTTTTTAATAAAAGAGAAAACTCGCATTTTTTAATGTTTACATAGTATAAACAAATTGTACATCCTATTTTCAGCTTGGATTTGAAAAAGAAAGTTTATTTAACATTCAGTTACCTATACTTCACTGACAGAAAAAAAAACATTAACAGACTATAGGAGTTTATTTGGTAGCTATAAAATAGAAATGTCTTTTAAAGTCAAGTTTAAAGATGCTAAAGTTGAGTCAAATAGGAATTTGCAAAAATATGATTAAAATCTGCAACATGCATGAAGAATGAGCAGAATGTTGGAAGTATCCTTCTGTCTAGGAAAGACAAGAAGAAATTAAAAAGTTTAAGAAATCTTACCTTTAATGAGTAAATAAATATTTATCTTACTTAATTGTTTCACTTTCCCCAGGGTATTGATAACACTTGATGATTAGATTCCAGGCAGTGAGGCTATAAAAATTAATGATTCATTAGCTAATCCTCATTATTAGCTAATTGTGATTGGTGACACATTTTGTAATTGGTGACACATTTAACACATTTAGTAATGTACTCAGGGGACACATTTAAATGAAAGAGTTTGGTGAAGCAATTTGAAAAACATGAAAACATTTTTTATTAGTGATAAATTTGCCTAAATTCCAGTTGATTAAATAAAAGATACAACTCTATATGTAATATGTGCTTACATTATATATCTTTTCCTCATCTACTCCCAATGTAGTATGTGTTTTATCTCGAAAAGGAAAAATCATCTATATTTATTTCACTGGAATTTTTGTTTTATGATTATCAGCCAGCATGTTCCTCACCAGGAAGTGTTTAAGGAGCAATAGGAATTTTTTTAAGGGACTTATGCTGTAGACAAATAGATCAACTACCAGTTCACCAAACTTTGGAGACTAGCTCCTCTGGGCCAGGGTACTCTACTTGGTTAGGACCTTGGAGATCAACCAGACTCTTCCTTAAAGGAGCTAATGGTCTAGGGGCAGAGGGGTGGGGGGGTGGGGAGACAGACTTGCCAAGATAGAGTTGAGCTGAGTAGGAGTTAACCAATAGACTTCTGTAGGTGGGCATGCAAGGCAGATGGAACTAAAAGTGTATAGGCATAGAGGAACAGATGATCACTATGTGTTTGGACATCCACAAGCTATTCAGTGATGCTGGAGCATTAAGAGCAAAGGAGGAAAGAGTTGGAGAAGAGGTGCAATGATTAAGTGGAGGACCAACAAAAAAGGTTTTGGGGACTTTAATGATTTTACTGATTTATTTTGAGAGAGAATGAGTGTGCACAAGCACAGGGAGGGGCAGAGGCAGAGGGGTAGAACCTCAAGCAGACTCCATACTGAGCGCAGAGCCTAATACAGGGCTTGATTTCATGACCCTGAGATCATTACCTGAGCTGAAATCAAGAGTTGGACACTTAACTGACTTTGCCACCCAGGCACCCCGGTTTTGGGGGCCTTTAAAAGGAGGTTGGGTTATAATCCCTAGAGCGTAAAAGCATGGTTGCTGGACCACAGCATCAGCATCATCAGGAGATGTGTTAGAAATGCAGAATCTCGGGCCCAAACCCAGACCTCCTAAATCAGAATCTGCATTATAATGAGACCCAGTTGACTTTGATGTACATTAAAATGTGAGGGACTGCCTGAAAATGAAAAGAATTGTTAAAGCACGTCATGCTAGAGAGAGACATAACTGGAATTTTTTTTTTTTTTTTAAGCTCACTCCAGCAGCAATGCAGGTGTTGGACCAAAGAAGGGATAAGATAAAAAACAGAGAGACTGCTAAGACCAGTGCTGTGGTAGTCTAAGGGATAACTGACCACATCTGGAGATGTAAAGTAGGAAAGACATTTAGAAGACAGCCATGTCAAAATTTGGCAATTTGTGTAGGGGAAAGATAAAAGATTCTAAGCAGACTAAAAGATTTCTACCTTGGGACACATGGAAAGATGTGTTGCCAATATAGATAAAGTCTGCAGGAGGAGGAGCATGTTTGTAAAGGGTGGACATGATGAAATATTGAAGTATTCATTTGGAGGTACCTATGGGACATTTGGTTGTGGATGCTTAATAGGTAACTGGGTGCATGTATCTGGAGTTTGGGCTAGAGATACATATTTTCACAAGTCGTAATCTTATCAATGCTGTCTAAATCCATGGTCAGGGAAAAAGTTTCCAGGAATATATTGTAGAATAAGACACAAGTTGTGTAAGGATGGAGCACAAAGAACACCAGCATTTAAGGGATGGACAGATAGATGAATATGAAACCATGAGAGAGATTGAGAAAAACTCAAAGGGAGTGGCGTCATGGAAAGGCAAACAGAAGATAATTTCAAGCAAAAGATAATAGCTAACCAAGTCATGATTTGAGGATGTTAGATGAAAACTGGACAAGGTAGCTAGGAAGTCGTTGATGACCATAGCCAGAGAAATTTTTGTTGGATGATGATATCAAAATGCATCGTTGTTACTGGTCAAGCTTGTGGTGCCATTAAGTGTAGTGAAGACTTATTTCTAGAATCTTCTGATCCGTAGTCAGACGTGTTATCCATTGCGCCACTGGCCCCCCTGAAGGCTTATTTCTAGAGGAGTGGCTGAGAGGAAGGAAAAATGTTGGATACAGAAGCATAGAGTAAAAAAAAAAAAAGTTATATTTTCTCTCTCTCTCTCTCATTCCTCTCCCTCCTCTTTCTCTTTTTCTGTTATTTTTTAAAATTTTTAAATATTTTATTTATTTATTTGTTTATTTGAGAGAGAGATAAAGAGAGATCGGGGGAGGGGCAGAAGGAGAGGGACAAACAGGTTCCCCCCTGAGCTGGGAGCCCAACGTGGGGCTAGATCTCATGACCCTGAGATCATGACCTGAGCCGAAATCAAGAATCGGATGCTTAGCTGACTGAGCCACCCAGGTCCCCCTCTCTCTTTTTCTTTTAAATATGAAGAGGTAAACATAGAAAATGGTCAGCCGTAGATAAATAATGACAATATGTGGGTAGGTAGGGAGGAGATAGTAATAACTAATGGAACGAGATTACTACAGTAACATTAGTGAATCGAATTCAGAGTACAGGTGGAGGATGTTTGCCTTAGGCCAGAGAAAAGACATGTCAGTGTGTGAGGCTAAGGGAAGCATGGGGACAGGGGCATGTAATTTTGGAAAAGGTGGTCATTTTAGAATAATCACATTTAAGGGACTTAATTTTTTCTGTGAAATAGGAGACAATGATATTCACAAAGAAGGGAAAGCTGCTAGTAGAAATGGGAGCGCCAAGAGAGAATGAGAGGAAAAGCTGACTGGGAACGCAGTTGGGGGTGGGGGTGGGGGTGGGGGGTCTTAAGGGGCTATATTTAAAATTACTCAACTTAGATTGTTTGAGTCTAGAAAATGTATTTTGGTAGTTTCTGCTTTATCTAGTCCATCTATTTGATGAATAAGCAGATTCAAATGTGTGTGAATAATCTATCATCTGTGATTCTAATGCATGATTGAAGAGGCCATTATTCAGATGCCTAAGAACTAGAAAGTGCTCCAAAGATGCCCAAAACAAGCAAACAAAAAGACCGTTGCATGACTACAGTGTCAAGGAAATAAATGTTGGCACCAGTTGCTGGACATCTATTTTTTGTCTACTATTTATAGAGGAAGTGGGGAATGACAGTGGAAATAATAGCAATAAATTTAACTAATTAATCTACAGATTTGGAGTTAGAAAGACTCAGAATTTATATAAATGCTTCCTTCAGGTCCTGTGCAAATGCTTATAGTGCCAGAATCTTCATTACCTACTAATTAGCCAACTTCATCTCAAGACACCATATTTAATTGTCTGAGAACTATTTTATTGGGATAGGTTATGGCTGAATTCCACTTCCCTTAAACTAGATGTGCCAAATTTATTTTCATTCAGCAAATATTGTACACATACTAAGTTTAAGGTATTATTCTTGGAATTCCAGGATGATCAATAAGTCAGGGTCTCTGACTTTGGTATCTTTATAGACCAGTTGGGGAGGTAAACAAGTTCCCAAATAACCACAAGAGAGATGAAAATACATGCCATTAGCGAAGTAATAATATGTTGTGATTTTTGTTTAAAAATGAGGTGCCAGGATTCATATCTCAATAAATTATGACATGTGTCTCCTACACCTCCTCCCCAATCCTGTTTACATTGGAATGTCCACATGTTTTTCCAGCCAAGTGAGTCAGTCAAGATGGAAATGCTAATTTTGGAAATGGAAATTAGCATTTCCATCTTGACTGAACATGAACATACTCTGCTAGCTCATACTGTTGGAAAAAAAAAAAAAAAAGAAAAAACCTCACTGGTAGTACTGTTACTACCAAACTCTGTTTATATAGCACTTTATAGTTTACAAATCACTTTTCATATATTAATCCATGTAATCATCACAACAACTCTGTAAGGCAAATAGCAATATTCTCCCGCATTTACACATGAAGGACCTAAGACAGTTTAACTAATTTACCCAAATCACCCAACAGGAAAGAGGTGAGCCATGCTATCCAGGTCGCATGACTCCAGATCTCAATTAGAAGAACAAGACCTCTGGATTCAGTGGAGGAGAAATTATGGGTGCTTAAGGGTATGGGGAGGACATATAAAGTCTTTAAGGATTGATGCAATTTAAGTAGGAGGAAATAGAAGGAAGCCTTTCTAGGTGGAGAGCATGGCAAAATTCAAATTGTGGATACAAGAAGTGCAGGATATGATCATGAAAGAGCCAAGGTTCCACATATGGGTTTGAGAATCATCTGTTCAGAAGAGATGGCTGACTCTCCGAGAACTAATAAAAGTCTCAGGGCAAGAAAAAAATAGAGAAAAGATGCTCATGGATGGAGCCCGGAGATCACCTGTGGTTAGTGGGTTGGAAGTACAGGAGGAACCACCAAAGAAATGACCAAAGAGTTATGATCATTCCCAGTTATTATATAAACCATGGGGGAGAGGCTTTAAGAGAGAGCATATGATCATTAAGGATGATGACAGAGGACAAGTGGATGAAAGACCAGCCTTGGTGAGCTTGGAGAGGGCAGAGGAGTGACAACAGAAGTCCAAATGTAAGGAACAAGTATATGGGAAGGGAATGAAGATCAGGAAGGGGTATGGAGGACCCTCTCTCTCAAAAGTGGCCCTTCAAGTATTTGAAGATAGCTCTCAAATCTTCTTCCCTTTATCAGGCAAAATGCCATTAATTAATTCCACTGATTATCATATGCTTTCCAGATAGTCACCATTGTATTTTCTTATTTAGAAATTGTTGGTTTGTCAGTTGTCCTTAAAGTTTGGCATCTAGAAATTAACTCTGCACCCCATGTTCATGGTCAGTTGAGCATAGAGTAGAAGAAAGTTATTACATGTTTTGTTTCTTACACTGTGCTTTTTTTTTTTATTATTCTTATGTTAATCCCCATACATTACATCATTAGTTTTAGATGAAGTGTTCCATGATTCATTGTTTGTGCATAACACCCAGTGCTCCATGCAGAATGTGCCCTCCTCAATACCCACCACCAGGCTAACCCATCCTCCCACCCCTCTCCCCTCTAGAACCCTCAATTTGTTTTTCAGAGTCCATCGTCTCTCATGGTTCGTCTACTCCTCCGATTTCCCCCGCTTCATTCTTCCCCTCCCGCTACCACCTTCTTCTTCTTCTTCTTCTTCTTCTTCTTCTTCTTCTTCTTCTTCT
>NW_023270757.1:2731115-2768433 GCF_011800145.1 Mirounga leonina | reverse complement strand
CTTCTTCTTCTTCTTCTTCTTCTTCTTCTTCTTCTTCTTCTTCTTCTTCTTCTTCTTCTTCTCCTTCTCCTTCTCCTTCTCCTTCTCCTTCTCCTTCTCCTTCTCCTTCTTCTTCTTCTTCTTCTTCTTTTCTTAACATATATTGCATTATTTGTTTCAGAGGTACAGATCTGAGATTCAACAGTCTTGCACACTTCACAGCGCTTACCAGAGCACATACCCTCCCCAGTGTCTATCACCCAGTCACCCCATCCCTCCCACCCCACCCCCCACTCCAGCAACCCTCAGTTTGTTTCCTGAGATTAAGAATTCCTCATATCAGTGAGGTCATATGATACATGTCTTTCTCTGTTTGACTTATTTCGCTCAACATAATACCCTCCAGTTCCATCCACGTCGTTGCAAATGGCAAGATCTCATTCCTTTTGATGGCTGCATAATATTCCATTGTATATATATACCACCTCTTCTTTATCCATTCATCTGTCGATGGACATCTTGGCTCTTTCCACAGTTTGGCTATTGTGCACATTGCTGCTATAAACATCAGGGTGCACGTACCCCTTCGGATCCCTACTTTTGTATCTTTGGGGTAAATACCCAGTAGTGCAATTGCTGGATCATATGGTAGCTCTATTTTCAACTTTTTGAGGAACCTCCATACAGTTTTCCAGAGTGGCTGCACCAGCTTGCATTCCCACCAACAGTGTAGGAGGGTTCCCCTTTCTCCGCATCCCCGCCAACATCTGTCGTTTCCTGACTTGTTAATTTTAGCCATTCTGACTGGTGGGAGGTGGTATCTCATTGAGGTTTTGATTTGGATTTCCCTGATGCCGAGCAATATTGAGCACTTTTTCATGTGTCTGTTGGCCATTTGGATGTCCTCTTTGGAAAAATGTCTGTTCATGTCTTCTGCCCATTTCTTGATTGGATTCTTTGTTCTTTGGGTGTTGAGTTTGATGAGTTCTTTATAGATTTTGGATACTAGCCCTTTATCTGATATGTCATTTGCAAATATCTTCTCCCATTCTGTTGGTTGTCTTTTGGTTTTGTTGACTGTTTCCTTTGCTTTGCAAAAGCTTTTTATCTTGATGAAGTCCCAATAGTTCATTTTTGCCCTTGCTTCCCTTGCCTGTGGTGATGTTTCTAGGAAGAAGTTGCTGTGGCTGAGGTCAAAGAGGTTGCTGCCTGTGTTCTCCTCTAGGATTTTGATGGACTCCTGTCTCACATTGAGGTCTTTCAACCATTTGGAGTCTATTTTTGTGTGTGGTGTAAGGAAATGGTCCAGTTTCATTCTTCTGCATGTGGCTATCCAATTTTCCCAACACCATTTGTTGAAGAGACTGTCCTTGTTCCATTGGACATTCTTTCCTGCTTTGTCGAAGATGAGTTGACCATAGAGTTGAGGGTCCATTTCTGGGCTCTCTATTCTGTTCCATTGATCTATGTGTCTGTTTTTGTGCCAGTACCATGCTGTCTTGATGATGACAGCTTTGTAATAGAGCTGGAAGTCCAGAATTGTGATGCCACCGGCTTTGCTTTTCTTTTTCAATATTCCTCTGGCTATGCGGGGTCTTTTCTGGTTCCATACAAATTTTAGGATTATTTGTTCCATTTCTTTGAAAAAAGTGGATGGTATTTTGATGGGGATTGCATTGAATGTGTAGATTGCTCTAGGTAGCGTTGACATCTTCACAATATTTGTTCTTCCAATCCATGAGCATGGAAAGTTTTTCCATTTCTTTGTGTCTTCCTCAATTTCTTTCATGAGTATTTTATAGTTTTCCGAGTACAGATCCTTTGTCTCTTTGGTTAGATTTATGCCTAGGTATCTTATGGTTTTGGGTGCAATTGTAAATGGGATCTACTCCTTAATTTCTCTTTCTTCTGTCTTGTTGTTGGTGTATAGGAATGCCACTGACTTCTGTGCATTGATTTTATATCCTGCCACTTTACTGAATTCCTGTATGAGTTCTAGCAGTTTTGGGGTGGAGTCTTTGGGGTTTTCCACATAAAGTATCATATCATCTACAAAGAGTGAGAGTTTGACTTCTTCTTTGTCGATTTGGATGCTTTTTATTTCTTTTTGTTGTCTGATTGCTGTGGCTAGGACTTCCAATACTGTGTTGAATAGCAATGGTGATAGTGGACATCCCTGCCGCGTTCCTGACCTTAGGGGGAAAGCTCTCTGTTTTTCCCCATTGAGAATGATATTTGCTGTAGGTTTTTCATAGATGGCTTTTATGATATTGAGGTATGTACCCTCTATGCCTATACTCTGAAGAGTTTTGATCAAGAAAGGATGCTGTACTTTGTCAAATGCTTTTTCTGCATCTCTTGAGAGGATCATATGATTCTTGTTCTTTCTTTTGTTAATGTATTGTATCACATTGATTTGCCAATGTTGAACCAACCTTGCAGCCCAGGGATAAATCCCACTTGGTCATGGTGAATAATCCTTTTAATGTTCTGTTGGATCCTAGTGGCTAGTATTTTGGTGAGAATTTTTGCATCCGTGTTCATCAGGGATATTGGTCTGTAATTCTCCTTTTTGATGGGGTCTTTGTCTGGTTTTGGGATCAAGGTAATGCTGGCCTCATAAAATGAGTTTGGAAGTTTTCCTTCCGTTTCTATTTTTTGGAACAGTTTCAGAAGAATAGGTATTAATTCTTCTTGAAATGTTTGGTAGAATTCCCCTGGGAAGCCATCTGGCCCTGGGCTTTTGTTTTTTGGGAGCTTTTTGATGACTGCTTCAATTTCCTTAGCGGTTATAGGTCTGTTCATGTTTTCTATTTCTTCCTGGTTCAGTTTTGGTAGTTGATACATCTCTAGGAGTGCCTCCATTTCTTCCAGGTTATCTAATTTGCTGGCACAGAGTTGCTCATAATATGTTCTTATAATTGTTTGTATTTCTTTGGTGTTGGTTGTGATCTCTCCTCTTTCATTCATGATTTTGTTGATTTGGGTCATTTCTCTTCTCTTTTTGATAAGTCTGGCCAGGGGTTTATCAATCTTGTTAATTCTTGCAAAGAACCAGCTCCTAGTTTCATTGATCTGTTCTACTGTTCTTTTAGTTTCTATTTCATTGATTTCTGCTCTGATCTTGATTATTTCTCTTCTCCTGCTGGGTTTAGGCTTTATTTGCTGTTCTTTCTCCAGCTCCTTTAGGTGTAGGGTTAGGTTGTGTATTTGAGACCTTTCTTGTTTCTTGAGAAAGGCTTGTATTGCTATATACTTTCCTCTTAGGACTGCCTTTGCTGCATCCCAAAGATTTTGAATAGTTGTGTTTTCATTTTCATTGGTTTCCATGTATTTACACTGTGCTTTTAAAAGCAGCCCACATTTCAATTAGCCACATTTCACTGTTGATTCATTGGGCTTGCAGTCCGTTGATTCCATGTCATCCACATCCTGTACTTGCCAACTATTTGGAGAGACAGCCCAAACAGGGGAGATGGACATTGGAGCCCTGGGGTGGAGAGAGCATGGGACTGGCATCCAGAAATCTACATTGTAGCCTGGACTTTGACACATCAAATATATGCTCTTGGGAAAGTCAATTATCTTCTCTCTGGGCTCCAGAGAGAGCTAGATTGGATGATTTTTAAGCCTCTTTCTACCTCTAAATATTCTAAAATTAACAATTGATAAACAAAATGCCTTCATTGATTTACTACTCAGATATTTATAGAACTCAACATATATATAGAGAGAGTAGTTCTGATCACTGGGGCTTACAGCCTCATGGTGACATTTTGAGGCAGAAAAGTACTTGGTAAAATGCAGGGAAGAATGGATGAAGAGCAAAGACCCAGATAATTCTTTCAAATTATTACCTGCCAAAAGGTGTCTGGAAGGGCAGTGGCCTTGAAGACTTTCAAAATGCAAAATGAAGAATTGAGGGACACCTGGGTGGCTCAGTCCATTAAGCATCTGACTTTGGCTCAGCTCATGATCTCAGTGTCCTCCAATAGAGCCCTGCTCCACACTCAGCAGGGAGTCTGCTTGTCCCTCTCCCTCTGCCCCTCCCTCTGCTTGCTCTCTCTCTCTAAAATAAATAAATAAAATCTTTAAAATATGAAGAATAGAGTCCCTACATTTAGCATTACACCAAGAAGTAATCATTTTATGTCATTTCACAGTTATCAAAATTATCTGGGAATAACACAGTGAACAGCAGACTAGAAGTGTATTACACTGAAACTTTTTCCAAGGACCTGGTCTTTACAGGAACTACAGCCACTTATACTGAAGAAGATGATGTTAATAACAACACCATCCATGATATGGCAATATCATTAGCTTGCTTTGATGTTATCTACCCTAAACATAAAATTGATGAAGCATACAAGAAATTTCTAGCAGCAGGTAATCTTGAAATTTGTAGGATGGGTCACAAAATCAGAGGGGCCTACTGAAAGATCATTATTTTTTCCCAGAATGTCAACTGTAGGTCAATTCCTATGACAGTCTTAAGATTCCAATTTTCAACAGATATGGACAATCTAGAAGGAAAACTGCCCCTCCCCACTTTGTGTGCTTCTGAAAGCAAGCATGGGCTATGAAGATAAATTTCTCCTTTCCCCCTTCAATGTATGATACTATGGTATTTCAGTTACCTATTGCTATGTAATAAATTAACCCCAAACTCAGTGGTTTAAACCAATAACTATGTCATTATTACCTCCCATAATTTCATGGATTAAAGGGGCTATACTGGATGTTTCTTCTACTCCATGTGACATCAGCTGAGATTGCACTCATCCAGAAGCTTAATTAGACTAGAATGTCCAGGATGGTTTAGTCACATATCTTGTACCTTAGTGGGGACAAATAGAAGGCTGGGCTCAACTAGGACACTGGAATATCTATGTCTCTCCACATAGTCTTAAGAGGTTTCCTATTCCATGCAGCCCTCTCCATTTGGTCACTTCACATAGCCTCTTTAGCTGGGTGCCTGGATTGCATATTTGGTAACCCAGAACTTCCCAAAATACAAAAGTGAAAGCTGCTAGGCCTCAACACTCAGGCCCTAAACTGTCATGATGCCACTTCTACCTTATTCCATTGGTTAAAGCAAGTCACAGAGCCAACCCAGATTTAGTGTGTATGTGGGGGGGGGGGAGGAAGGGGGGGAGATACTATACATATTCATTAATTCTAGGAGGCATGGTTCAATTGGGACCATTTTGGAAAATAGTTCCCACTTGAGAAGTATTGAAAATGGACACTGGGGCACCTGAGTGGTTCAGTTGGTTAAGCGACTGCCTTCGGCTCAGGTCATGATCCTGGAGTCCTGGGATCGAGTCCCGCATCGGGCTCCCTGCTCAGCGGGGAGTCTGCTTCTCCCTCTGAACCCCCCCCTCATGTGCTCTCTCTCTCTCACTCTCTCTCTTTCAAACAAATAAAATCTTAAAAAAAAAAAAAAGAAAATGGACACCAACATCAAGAACTAGACCCAGTTGAACATGACCTGGCTCCACTGAGTTCATTTTTCATAGAATAGAAAACAAGAAAAAGTATTTGATTGCTGGCTTTCTATTGATTTTTCTTTTAGTATAAACCCAAATGTGGATTGTGAAAATTGGCAGTAAAAAATTATTTTTAATAATTTTGTAGTCAAGTCCTTGCTTTGGCAACACATATAATAATAATTTCATGGTTGAGAAGAAAGGTAGTGTGTGTGTGTGTGTGTGTGTGTGTATGGTGGGCATATAATTGGTGATGCCAAGGCTATTCCAGTGAACTATTTATACAAGATTCACATTATCATTAGCTTAAATGATGAATATGACAATTTTGCCCTACTTTTCACTTTGGACCTTTGAGATCCTTGCAAGCCCTTGTCCTTTTGGGCTGCTTCCATGAGTGATAACTATGAACAACCACTGTTTACTACCATGGAAAGGCCACCATTTTCTTTCTTTTCCTGTTCCAGCCTTTATGGTGATATCCACTGTCAAGACTTCCATGCCTGAGAAGCTGAGTGGAAGCACCATGTAACTGTCTGCAGTGGTCACAGCTGATCCACTTCCTGCCACAACCCACCTCTTTCACCTGGGTATTCCTGTCCCTTCTGCAGGTGCTGTGGTCTCCCCTGGTATAGTCCCTGTCCTTGCTGGGCACTCTTGCTGGTTCATGCCACTCATGTTCTAAGTCTGGAGGGGCCAGAGCTCCTACCTGTCAAATGGGAAAGCAGGCTTCCATGGTCTGTTAGCATTCATGTTTGGTTTTTAGTGCCAAGTTTTTTACTTAAAGGCTCCCTGCACTGAAGAAATCACTATGTTGTGTGTAGAATTGTTCTTTTTTTCTTTAATATCCAAGGCTCTGAGTCCAGACCATGCTGAAATGAATTCTCTTCCAAGAGGCTCCTCCATACCTCATTCAAATAGACCCATCATCTATCAGGTGCTTGGGTCTCCTATTTTTGGGTCACATTGAGATTTTTGCAACACACATGCACATATAAACATTCATACATAAATATCACATGCATATATGCCTATTAAATGCTTTCATTTCCTTACAAAGATTATGCTTCTTTAGTAGGAACAAACTATTACTGATATATGACAAAGTAATAATACATTTGTATGACAAATATATTCAGCATTCCACTTCTCTTTTCCCAAGAAATACAGGGGCTGATTTCAGAAATAACTTGGGAGTTGAGAGACAAGTGTTTTGAAGAACCAGCGGCCATCTGTGTGAAGTACATTGAGAATGACAGATAAGGGTGAGGAGGGAAGAGTGGACATTTAAAGAACGCTTGCTATGCGTTAAGTGTAAACCTCCCCATTTCTTGGTCATTTTCTTGAGATACTGAGTAAATATTTGAAATTCTTTAAGTTACATATACAATTTAAATACTGATATACATTTCTCCCAATTTTTTGTGTTTACATTTCTTAGAGACTGGGCCATGGGGTATGTGTGTGCAGGGTGGAGAGGGTGTGGTGAACTCACATGTATCTGAGTTACACTATTACTACTATTAAAGCATTATCTGTAGAACTGTGCTTGAATATTTCTTTAAAAGGGGAATAAATCTACATGGGTCTATACTATCCTATTTTTTTCTGTAAAATATTGGCACATGTTGATAAGACTTCTAGCCAGGGATAGAGAAGCTTCTAGAGTTCATGAAACAATAAAAGCTGATTTTCCCAGGAAATGCTTTAACTTATCACCTTGACACTTTTGTGTGTAATTAAAGCCATTGGGCCAACTGAATACAACGAGTATTGGATGTACTATCTTACATTTCAGTAGTGGGACAAAGTAGCATGCTAGAATAGGGGTGAACTTGGAGCTGGGTATAGGCAGTCTGGGTGAGGATCCAGGAGGCAGAATCAGAGCTGTCTCTTTTTTTTAAAAAAAGATTTTATTTGTTTATTTGAGAGAGAGAATGAGAGAGAGAGAGAGAGCACATGAGAGGGGGGAGGGTCAGAGGGAGAAGCAGACTCCCCACTGAGTGGGGAGCCTGATGCGGGACTCGATCCCGGGACTCCAGGATCATGACCTGAGCTGAAGGCAGTCGCTTAACCAACTGAGCCACCCAGGCACCCATCAGAGCTGTCTCTTATCCACCAATTCTGATCATTGTTTCCCAGTACTGCAGAGAAACTAAGACTTCAATGCAGAGAGAGTGAAAAGAAACCCTAACAGTGTTCTCACCATTTCTTTGGCATCATGGAGACCAGGTGGCCTTTTTGCTGTAGATAGGGATGGTGAATTGGAAACATTAGTTCCAGTCCAATAGCACTTGGGTCAGAGGAAAAGCTGTGTTAGTTGAAATCCAGAAACAGGTGCCAAGACAGGATTAAGAATTGCAAGAGGATTAATTGGGGAAAAGATGAAGGAGGCAGAGGCATAGAAGAGCCATCAATGACTGCAACTTAGCTGTCCCCAGTGGAGGAAAGAGAGAAAACAGAAAGGTTGGATAGGAAGAGTCTCAGACCATAGTGCAGTGCTGAGGAGGGTTTGACCAGCCATTAGGAAGTCCTAGAGCAGAAGTCATCTGTCAGAGGACCTCCACATCTCTTGGGCATAGAGCTGCTTTGGTATTTGCTGTGCTCAGCCCAGGGCTGAGAGCAGCCTGTGGGCCACAAGGAGGTGGATTCAGAGTACATTTGGGCCATCTTTCGATTAAGCTCTCTGCAGCAGGATATCTGAGTGGCACATCTTTATGGCCTCCAAAGGAGTTAATGTAAACTAAGCAAGGGCAAAGAAAGAATTTCTGCCCTAATTAATCTTCATTTTGATTCAGAATATGAGAGATACCATGACTTTCAACTCCTTTCAGCTAAGCAACTTTAGAAAAACCTGGATAATAATGTTAATCTAAATAAACACTGCCAAATATACAACTAAAAAGATTGATTTCTACCACTATAGTGTGTATGTAGACACCTTTATGTTCTTCCTTTTTTTTATCTTAAAATTCTCCTCTAACTGCTCAACTTTCTTAATTCTTGCATTAATGAGTGTTCCATTTTACATGTAAGATTTAAAGCATACACCTAAGCACACGGGAGCAATTTTAAGACCATATCTATCTCTCCTTGTCCTTAGAAGATGTGACAATAATCTGCCCTTCTACTTAGGAGTAGAACACAGGGAATTCCGCCTTTTCTGTTTTGTATGTTCTTTCATCGTCTAAGTGTAGATCTGAATCACAGCTCTTACCAGCTTTCTCAAGTTGAGTATCCTAATTTTGGAAATTGTACTCTGTTCCCCTCTTGGTAGGAATGTGTCTTAAAACATTTGAGGAAGATAAGGAAGAAGAGAATTCACTCCATATCTTGGTAAATTCGCTGCTTTCTTTGAGTAATTTGGCTGTTCTGCCATCTTATGTGTGTCACAGGCTATGTCTCAAAACCCACGTGTTTTCTCTACCTAAGGCCTAAGAAGGCAATGGATTGTTCCCCTCATCTGAAAAGATAAGAGGCTGGTGAAGAGGGTCTCCAAAATTCTTTCTAGCACTTTCCTTTCAGCACTCATGCTTATAATCAGTTATGGAAATGCCACAGCTTACCTGTAGATCAAGCCCACGTTATACATAGTGTATGTATACCCTTTGATGGAATTCCTTCTGCTGCTACTTTTTTTTACCCATTCTTCTGTCAGGGTAAATTTCTCCATATGTTTTTGTTCATTTCTTATTTTGTTGTTGTTGTTGTTTTAATGACGCCTTGCCTTGTCAAGGTAGCTATCCATCTACCTTAAAGATAAAGTGGATCTTTTTGAGCATTACTCCCTCCTACCCCACAGTGTAAAGGTTATTTTGCTAGGGTAATGGAGTTTCTTTTCATTGACATTCTGGGACAGATCTTTAAATTCAGCTACATCTGGTCACCTTGCCTCAAACCATATTATAGCTGTTACTCTAAATCAGACCTGAACTAAGCATGAACATCTGTACCAGGAATTATGAGGCCCAGCTGAACAATTTGGACCAGTATGTTCCATCTCACTTCTTCCTGCTTTAACTGTTTAGCAATTATCTTTACAATCCTTAGAAATGGTAATTAAAGTTGGTAAAAGAACAAACAGAATACTGAAATGTTTTTAAGCTCCAAACACCAGGTATATAAATGTCAGTGGCTTAAATATGGTTATAAGAATGTTTTTATTAACCACCCCCACCGATCTTCTTGGGGATCATATTTAGCCTTTCCTTGAGGGAGTATAACACCGCTAATCAGCTCACATAGTTGGCAGCCATTAGCTGGGGACACCTGAAGCCACTTCAAGAACCTTTTTATTTTCACAGACAAGCCTTCTGTGGCAGTAAGTGTGGATAGGTATGTTGGCATCCCAAAGTGTCTGTCTAAGGAGATTGAGTCACCCCACAACAAAACAACCAACAATACTTTCAGAGATAAGCAGATGATTTTCCAAGTGGGCACTTACAACAAGGAAAGCAGTTTATTCAGTGACACTGTCTCCCCACTCTCCAGACACATTTGTGAACATGTGAACACACAGTTGCTGATCTCAGCATAAGCTGGTTGAGCCTTTTCTGACTGGTGACTGTGAATTTGGAGACATTTATAAATACCATTATTTTGGGACATATTCTCATAAGTCTTTGAAATACTTTTTCTGTGTTATAATGAGGAAATTTCTTTAGTAAGATTATATGCCCATAATTTTTTCTTTTTTACATTCAAATTACTGTTTACTCATTCCCCCATCTTACTATATCAGAATATTCCTACCAGGAATGAAGTTATAGGGATTAATGGAAGGGGAGCCATTGAAATTAGACTGGATTTTTTTTCATTGTATTTGGGTCCATTAGAATAGCCCTAACAGGAATAGGCTGTAAAATGATTAATTTCCTTTCCCAAATCAGGGACCATTGTTTATTCCCAAGTGGAATTTACTAATGTCAGGCAAACTCAATTTGCTACCAAATGTCAGGACCTTTAATAAAGTTAGAAACATCTATATTTATTTTTATTTAGAATCTACTTCTTAGTATATTTAGTCCCCAAATTTCATTTGGGACCTATTCTCATTTTTAGCTTAGTATATCAATATTTTAAGGGCTAGTGATAGGATGTTCATCCTTTGGCTTGATTTCCTTCAAACCAGAAGTTAATCTTACTTTAAAAAAAAAAGATTTTATTTATTTATTTGACAGAGAGAGAGAGAGAGTGAGAGAGGGAACACAAGCAAGGGGAGTGGGAGAGGAGGAAGCAGGCTTCCCGCTGAGCAGGGAGCCTTATGCGGGGCTGGATCCCAGGACCCTGGGATCATGACCTGAGCCGCAGGCAGATGCTTAATGACTGAGCCACCCAGGTGCCCCTTAATCATACTTTTATACTGGGCACAGATTTTTCTCTTCCTTCCCTTGGTCTCTGAGTCACTTTGATTTTGAGGATCAGATGGTACTGATATTGGGTGGCAGAACTACCTTTGAGTAGTTCTTTGAGTCCATATGAATTCTTATTTCTTCCTATTACTTGGTAGGGATTCTCAGAACTGGAGCTAGAGATTTGGGGGCATCCAAGAAAACTTCCTATTCAGTTATTAATTCAATAAGCATTTAAGTGTCCCCCTTGTGCCAAAAACTCATAAGCCTGGCACCAATCATTTCACCGTCCATTGGCATTTAAATATAGGTGTGTATTCAGACAACACAGGAGCTAGTTCCCTAAGTTGTTTAGATGATTAATGAGAATTTTCAGCTTCATTATCTTAATTCTTTTTTTTTTTTTTTAAAGATTTTATTTATTCATTCATGAGAGACAGAGAGAGAGAGAGAGGCAGAGGGAGAAGCAGGCTCCCAAGGAGCAGGGAGCCCGATGCGGGACTCGATCCCAAGACCCTGGGATCATGACCCGAGCCGAAGGCAGACGCTTAACCATCTGAGCCACCCAGGCGCCCTCATTATCTTAATTCTTAGTAAACTACGAACCAAAATATGGGCATAAATAGATGTCACAAAATCCTTTTGGTAGAAAAAAAATGTAACAGTGTGGTCTTCAGGGCTATACTTTGTAAGTAGTATTGAAACATAAATCCAACCCATAGGACATGAACTTGGCTACATTTCAGTTTTCACAGAAAAACTAAATGAAGAAAGAAGAATGGTAACCTGATAATTTGAGGGCATCTTTGTATGTTTAAACTTCTTTTATTTCTACATCCCTTTTTCCCAGCCTGGAAGTCAACGGATGCCTCCCCCAGAGTTGTAAGAACATTATAGCTGCTTCAGAGCTCTGGCCATAATCCACTCCTATCACCAACATTGCAATTTCTGTAGAAATTTCGGCTCTTCCTTAGTGATGGAGGAGATTCCAAAATGTGAACCAGTTGCTCTGTGTTTTAACCTTCCAAATTCTAGTCACAACCCAGATAGCAAACTTGTAAGAAGTAGGACGTTCTGAGGGGGAGATTATTATCTTTTCTTCCATCAGCCACGTTCATTGTGAGCGGACAGTTGACAACTGTGAGTCCAAATACTAACCAGTATTCTCTGGAGCCACCGAGAGTCAGGTCAAGCAGGGGAATGTTTGGTGCCGGGTTATGATAGGACTGAGCATGAAGTAGAAGACAAGAGTAGACATAGCTTGAGTTTCTGACTGTATCCTAAAGCCAAATGCAAAACCTTTTGTTATTATTCAGTGACTTTGGTTTTTCGTTTTAAACTATCTTTACCTCCTTTTCCCTCACAGGGGGTAGAGAATAGAGAGTTACTTGAAAGCCTCCCTTGTTTCCTGTATTTACCTACGTCCCTCCCTAAACTCTCTTTATGTTTGATCGCTCAGCCCCCTTCGAGAGAACGTAAACCACAACAATAAATTGCTTCCATTCCTTCCTGGATCTAATGAGACTCTATTCTGGGAGCTGGTATTTCTACATTCCTGGGTTCTCTAAGGAGTACTCTGGTGTGCCAATGATCAGAAAGAGGAGTCAATGTTTAAAGCAGGAAATGAGACTGTAATTGGAGAAGCAATCTTCATCACAGGGTACAAATTCTAGCACATGTCAGTCTTTGTGCTTCCTGAGGAGCAGTCTGCAGGAGTCTAGAAATCCCGCAGAAACAGATAGATGACTCAGTCAGGATTACTTGTTTCTTGTCCTATTCCTGTAGGTGAATAGCCAGATTTAACTCCAGCAGAGACTTGAGATTTTTAGAGACACTGTCTCTGATTCCTAATCCTAACATGACCACTGGCCATGTGTAGAATTCCTCCACTTCTCACATGTCTGTTTTCTAGCTGCAAAAGTAACAGCACTGAATCTAAAACATAATGGGGTGCCAGTTTTGATGCATTTTTTTATAATATGCTAACTACCTGATAACTGCAAGGGGAGTTTTGACATATCAGGTGTAAAGTAACTGTATTTTCCAAACCAAAACTTAGGAGATCTGGTCTAACCATGGGAAATAGAATTTTTAAAAAGTGAGTTATCCTGGAAATTTTCAAGTTTCCGTCAACATTTAGTTGAATTCAGGAGCTGGGGATTGATAGCCCAAAGAACCATAGGATGTTCTTAAGAAACTAATTGTAATAAGTTGAATGTAATGTCATGAATGTATTTTCATGGAAAACCAATAGAAGAATGCCTAAAAATGATGAAATGCAGTATGTTTGGATTGTCCTTGTTAATAATTTCTGTCGGCATAACTAGGCCATTAGAGATAGATCCATGTTGCATGTTAGGTATAGGTTCTCCCCAGACGGTTCTTATCTCAGCGCTCATACCTTTGCATTTGTCATATTTTCCCTTGGCAAGCTCATTCAGGTCAAAGTATCACCTACTCCCCACATGATGCCAACACTTATGTATCATCTCCGGACCAGTCTCCTTCCAGTGCACAAAGCTCAGCTTCCTTGGCCAAAGGCTCCTCAGGCTCCACTTTTCTGGAATGAAACTTCACATCTAACTCACATAACTGCTCCTCCTGATGTACTTCCTCTTTGTTGTAAGGGCTACTATCCACTCTGCTCTTATGCTCAAATCCAGGCAGAAAATATAGATATAACCTTTGACTTATCACTTGCATTCAGCTGGCCACCAAATTTTCTGGCCCTTTCCTTTCCTCCCAGCCCCTCATGTCTTCATGAGTTCTCATCAGAGTAATTGCAGTGATGGGAAACTAATCACTTCATCTCTAGTCTTACCTTCGCAAGACTACCAGAACGCACTTCCAAACTCATAAGCTCAAGCAAGACTGGCTGCTTCTGTCTTTCAGTGAGCATGATTCATAATCTGGCCCCTGCACAGTATACAAATTCTGTCCCATCCCATGGTCTCGTGTACCCCCATACTCTTGCCATGCTAGATTAACATTAAACACAAACAAGGTATCTCAAGCCTTAATGCCTTTCCCCAGGCTCTTCCCTCTTTCTGGAACAAGAACCGCCCCTTCCCCACTCCCATTCCCCTTGTCAGGCTAGTAAATCCCCAATCTTCCTTTAGCCCTGCTTTAAAGTCTTTCATAATCCTTCTTGGGAGAGGTAATCACCCTTGCTCTGTATTCTCCTGGCATCCTTTGCTTACCTAAAATTTTTTCATTATATTAATTAGAGCGGGTTAGCCATAGTAACAAATAGTCTCTAACATGGGCACCTCCCAACCCAGTAGATTGTTACTTCTTGATCATATTACAATATGAGGTAAGCGAGCAGGTCCTGGGAAGGTCTTCCTGCATACAATCAGTCAGGGAGCCAAGGAACCTCTGACATCTTTAACAATTGACATCAAGATTTCCCTGAGGCTGTCTCCATTCCAGGCAGAGCTGAGGGCAACAGAGCATGGAGGAAGGAATGTGGGAGATTTTTATGACCAGGCCTTGTATATCACCAATCACTTCTACCACCTAAACCTCAGTCTTGGCCACCTTCACTGCAAAGGAGGCTAGGAAATGTGCTTTAGGTGTATCAGTGATGATGAAAAGATGGTAGCTTTTGGTGAGCATCTAGTAGACTCTGTCACATCCATGTACTCATTAGAAGGATAGTGCCCTGAAAGGAAGAAATATGTCCTATAATAAAGCTCCTGGCACTTGATAGTACTTGAGTAAATATGTGTACATATGAATGAATGAAAAAAAAAATGAGCAAAAGATACTACTTTGGATTTAAATAATCATTTTGAAAGCCAGTTTGAAATAGAAGTCTAAGATTTACATATTTATGTATCTTTATATATTTGTATATCTCCTTCATTGTAACAGTATTTCTAAAACACACAGAATATAATAATTATTATCCATGGTTTGATAGCTACAGATATTCAAAACTAATTTAATAATGATCAAATTAATTTGAGTACTTTAAATTGCCTCATTAGTAATAGTGTTCATGAATAGATATTAAATTAGAAAAAGATATGCACACGATATCTATAGGGAGAAAGTAATCATAATTACATTCATCTAACTTGTATGTTCTTATCTATTCTCAATATCAAATTGAATTTTAGTTTAATTAAGACCTTCTGCCTTAGTATCACATAAAAGTATTGGGGAAATTGAACATCTTGGTAAGAATTGTGAGTTTTATAAATGTCAACATTCTTGGGAAATACTAACAGGCAGAAATGCTTTCTAAAACAAATACACAGCTATGATTGAGAATTAAAGCATAAACCAAGTGGACTAAGTGTTTGCTGATCATCCTTCCTTTTTGTAGCATTGCATTTTCAGGCTTTATATTTAACATCTTGCTCTCTATTTTGGAGGATATTTGACTCATTTTTGTCTCTTTATCAGTTTAACAAAAGAAACATGTTTTTCATAGGCACAAAACTTCTCCCAAAGAAAATGCACATAAATTGATTAGTCTCTTCAGATTTTAGCTTTTAAAGACTATGACATTGCATGACAAGGTGGCCACCATTTTGAATAACGGAGTTAGAATTCAAAATAGCCTCGGATTGTTGGAGAAATGATTAACGAAATGTGAACTTTAGTAGTGATTAGCATACTTTAGTCCTTTTGCAAACAGTGACATGAAAACACATCAATTCTAGGTCACTTTAAACTCAGGTTCTGATCTTTTTGAGAAAAAGCTGCACAAGTGTAGCTATTCTTTGTCTGGAACTTGAAGAGCTGTGAGCAGTCCTGAACACAGGGCCCACGAATTTGGAATGCACCCAACAGGAAGTGGAGAATCCCTGAAAGCTTCTGATCAGGGAAGATACAGGGTCAAGACAGGTTTTGAAGTGTATGTAACTACAGACTCAAGGAATGATTGACCCTGATGAGAAAAGAAACGAGAAATTTAATTTTAAGTGTAACAGGAATAAGTTAGGTTACCCAGAAGGATACATTTCCAAGAATTAGTCTGCAATTCTACCTCTGCTTATTCAGTACTGGCTAATTCTTACGAAATGGTGTAGGCAAAGAAACAAGATAACCTCTCATCGACCCTGCCTCTTGATGATTATATCAATTTTCGATTGCTGCCATAACAAATTACCACAGATTTAATGGCTGAAAACAATACATAAGTATTATCTCACAATTTCTGTACGTCAGAAGTCTGGCAGGCATGGCTGGATTCTCCAGTCAGAGTCTCACTGGGCTAAAATCAAAGTATTGGCCAAAGATGTAGTTCTCCTCTAGGGCAAAGGTCCTTTTCCAAGCTCTCCATTGTTGGCAGAATATATTTTCCTCTCATGCTTCCCATGTGCCCCCCCTCCCCCTCCCCCCAGCCTTGATCTTCAAGCCAAAAATGGCAGGTCAAGTCCTTGTTAACACTTTGAATCTTTTTGACATTCTCTCTTGCCCTCAGCCCAGAGAACGTTCTGTTTTTAAGGCCTCCTATGATTACATTGGGCCCACTTGGATAATCCAGGATACTAAGCCTATTTTGAAGTCAGCTAAAAAGTAAACTTAATTACATCTGCAAAGTCCCTTTGCCATGTTAAGCAATATAATCACAGATAGGATACTAAGGAGTAAAGCGGCCCCAATTCTGTCTACCCCATGATACTGACTATGCCATGTAACAGAAGCCATTTACATATAAATTACAGGAAATTCTATTCCTTCCCAAAGGGTTTAGGGATTAAAATTATTTGAATTTATTATGAATTACTACAGACATTGAAGAAGGCATAAATTAATAATATGAACCCCCTCGTATTCCTAATGATATTACCGATACCATAAAAAGGTATACAATTGAAAATGTATAAAAATTAAATGTTGGGGGGTGCCTGGGTGGCTCAGTCGTTAAGCGTCTGCCTTCTGCTCAGGTCATGATCCCAGGGTCCTGAGATTGAGCCCCGCATCGGGCTCTCTGCTCAGCGGGGAGCCTGCTTCTCCCTCTCCCACTCTGCCTGTTTGTGTTCCCTCTCTCACTGTCTCTCTCTGTCAAATAAATAAATAAAATCTTAAAAAAAAAAATTAAATGTTGGGCACCTGGATGGCTCAATTGGTTAAGTGACTGCCTTTGGCTCAGGTCATGATCCTGGAGTCACGGGATCAAGTCCCACGTCGAGCTCCCGGCTCAGGGGGGAGTCTGCTTCTCCCTCTGACCCTCCCCCCTTCTCATGCTCTCTCTCTCTCTCTCAAATAAATGAATAAAATCTTAAAAAAAAAATTAAATGTTAAATTAATATGAAGATAATACAATACCCAACCCAATACTGTATCCATCACAGACATTATAAATATGGTCAAAGAATTTCATGTATGCTAAAAGCTTAAATTTTTAATTGTTCCTTGAGCAGAATGTGCTTTTGATAATAACTATGGCTGTTCTTTGTTGAATGCTTCCTCTAGGTCAGTCACTGTACTAAGTACTTTACATGTATTAGCTCCTGTCTTCTCAGCAACCCAATCACCCTGATAACCATTCCTGTCTTACTATGCGTAAAATGAGGTTCAGAGAGGTAGTGGGAAGCCTGAGTGAATTCACTGCCCCTTGCATTTATAGGAGTCACTCAACAATGAGTCCTCTGCCAGAGGTTTGAGTAGCTCAGTAGCACAATGTGATAATGAAAAGAAAGGGGTTTTAGAGTCAGACCTGTATTTGAGTCCTCATTTCAACACTTTACTAACTTGCCAAATTCCTGAAACCCTGTTGCCTCCAGTTCCTAATTTGTAAAGTGTGGCTAATAACAGACACCTCCTGGGGCTGGTGCAAGATAACATGTGTAAAGAACCTGGTATGTGATAAGCTCTAGATAAAAGTTCTCCAATACCTCCCTTCAGAGTAGCTAAAGTGCATCTGGTTCTTAAGTACTTGAATAACTCAGGAAGTCAGTTATGGGTTCAGGCCAGCTTCTCCTTATCTGGTAGATATTTAACAGGACATCAGAATCCACCTGGATGCTCAGACCCATGGAAATAGGGATTGATCCCTGTAGGTCCAAGATACCTGGGTGGCGCATACATAGGGATAGCCCAATAGAATAAATCTATGCTTGACCTGGCCTCAAAGATAACTTACAGTCTCCGAATTCAGCATCCTACACCAGTCAATTAAGAGCTGCCAACTTAGTAGTGGACTTTCCTGGCATCTATCCAAGGAGCCACATGCCAGAATATTCTAGTGGTTCTTGCATTAATATGTATTTGCCTGCGTTGTTTTTGATTGCTCTAATCGGACTTGAAATGCATCCAAGAAGTTTCTTCAACTCAGAGACATTAATTCCTCAGTGTCCCCTCCCTCCAGGCTCTGTCTGAAGGCTTAATTGGCTATCTTATCTCCCTAGGTATGCGGAGACCAAAGCCAAGGGGCTGTTTTCCTGAGGGAATTTACGCTAATTCGGAGAGAGAGCTTTCACGAAGATTTCCTGTCTGACCTCTTGAATAGTCACAAAACTGAAGACCCGGTAGAGTGTCTCTTTTATTTATTCTTGGAAACACTGAAGTTCATTTGCCAATTCTGACTTGCGGCGGTGGTTGGTTGTAGCAAATGTGAAGAGGTTTGAAGGGTATTTTCTCATATCCATGACGAGAGGGAAGCAAAGTGATAGTGCAGTGGACAGACTGTGGGGGGCACCTTTCTACCCTCTCCTGGGTCTGGCCAGCTGCAAACCTTTTACTCAAGCGTTAAAGTTTGTTTGGGGCAGCATGTGGAAGACTCACATGAAAATCACTGATGTTTTGCCAGCGAGTCTGAACAAGAAATGGTAATAGTTTAAATGAGTGAAGAAGAAAAAAGGAGATTTATATGTAAACTGTTTTATGAGTCAATGGAAATTCTGCCATCTTCCCATACTGGTTTCTTTGTGGATATTTTTACTTCAAAGTGTTAGTCATATTTATTTTATGGAAGTTTGTTTCTCTGGTGGTGGTTTTGAAAAAAACAAAAAATTGGAAGTCTCCAAAATGAGCTCTGAAATGAAAACAAGTAGCACAGTTGACTGGCGATGTCAAGAGTCAGGGTCCTCTCTACTTGCAAATCAAGCCGTAATTTGTCATCTGTACTTTATGGTGAGAATTGGGCAGATAACTTCTGAAAATTTTGAAAAGTTTTAGGTGTAGCTCTTCATGGTGGTGACTTTCTGCTCCGAAGTGCTCACACTGGAATTAGATGAGCCCAGTGGATTTCTTGTGCACTCAGAAAATAATGACTTAGAGGGGCACCTGGGTGGCTCGCCGATTGGTTGAGCATCTGCCTTTGGCTCAGGTCATGATCCCAGGGTCCTGGGATAGAATCCCACATCGGACTCCTTGCTCACAGGGAGACTACTTCTCCCTCTGCCTGCTGCTCCCTCTGCTTGTGCGCTCTCCCCCTCTCTCTCTGACAGATAAATAAATAAATCTTAAAAAAAAAAAAAAGAATGACTTTGAACATGTCCAAAGCAAACACACAAGTGGCTTTCTTTCTACCTCCTCTACCCTGCCTCCTACAGTCTCTCTCAAGAGGGTGTTTTGGGCACATTTATCTCATAAACTTCTCTTCTAGATACTGAATAATCAGTTTTCTTGGTGGCCACTGTCGGCCACCGCTTACCGTTTCTGTCATTTCCATCTTCTCTGTGACAGACGTTCACATTCTTCTCAAAGCTTGTGCCCCAGCATGGGCAAGAACTGTGGTAAAGGTTCCCAAGGGTACTATAATTAATTTTCATAAGGTTTATATATATATACACACACACACGCACACACACACATATACGTATATATATGTATATATTTCTCAGTAAGCTCAGAAAATGCAGAGCCTGCCTTTTAAACTTTTATTGTTTGCTCAAGGCTTATTTTGTATGATCTACGAGGGTACACACACATTGCCACCTAAGTTTTATTACTTCTCTCTCAGAACATTATCTTGAAATTATATTTTAATTTTGTCCCACTTGATGTTATGCAAAATCTGAAATATGTTAGCTCACTTTGGATTTGGTTTATGAAAAGCCCTGGTAAGTACTGCTACTGGGATACCATACGCAAACCTTATAAGCAAGTCTAATTATTACATAATTTACACCATAAAGGAAATTGAATAATATGAACTAATTATGAACATAATGGAATTGTCATAGTGGTGCCACTAAAAACAATTTTTGTCACTTGGCAAGCTCTGAGGGGTGTCACGAACATTATTGTTACATACTATTACATTGATTTACATCATAATGAAAGCTGTTCATGCTGCGGAGTTTTCTCAAACCCACTGAGGTCATAAGTAATTGAGAGGGTAGAAGATTTAACCTGAAAGAAGAATTACCTACCAGCACAAAAAGTCAGAACTGGGGTTGTACAAGAAAATGGGAGGGAAGAGAAAAGATCAAAGCTTCCTGAAACCAGAAGCTAATCCAGTTTCCTAATAAATTTGTGAAATTCTAACAGTTTCTTTGGAAGGTATGTCTCTCTATCTGAGGACTTCTTTTGGCTCATAGGATATAAAACTTTTAAAGTGTAACTTTATGTTCTAAATAGGCATTAAAAGATGAATCACCACACTCTCCGTGTTTGTCTAAGGGGAAGAGTTCAAACATGAATTGTTACTTGTATCAATAGCCAGAACACTGAAACTCCTTTTGTGGCCCCCATGTATGAGATTCTACTACATCATGTGGAGGCTCTAAAGCAGAATGGGAGAATCATCAATGAGAAGACTTCCTGGTATAGGTCACAAAAACCACTTCACAAAGGCGAGTAGGTGAGAGGAAAAATGGTTGAGCCATTATCTGTTTGTCCAATTCTATCTGCTTACAAGTAAGTCTTCCTTGGTAGCCCAGTGACAGTCATGCTCATATTTCACTGCTCCTACCGGATTAGCAGCTCTGCTCCTTGAGATCGGGATTCATGCTCACTCTCACCTCCCTAGAACCCACCCCTGCACTTGCATATGATGAATGCCCAGTTGTGTTAAGTGTTGATGGAGAAAACCCACCATGACTATTCTCTATTGCCCTGTTGTTAGCATTTTTATATTGAAAACATGGTGAGACTTCCATCACAGGCTATGCATGAAAAGGGCCTTATAAATGTGAAAATCCGGGGCGCCTGGGTGGCTCAGTTGGTTAATTGTCCAACTCTTGATTTCAATTCAGGTCATGATCTCAGGGTCCTGGGATCGAGCCCTGAGTCAGGCTCTGTGCTCAGTATGGAATCTGTTTGTCCCCTCCCCCTGCTCTCTCTCTCGTTATCTCTAAAATAAGTAAGAAATAAAATCTTAAAAAAAAAAATAAATGTGAAAATCCTTCTAAATGCAAAGTATTCTTGTTAAAATGGCATGAATGACTTCAGTTTTTAATGTGGTGATGAAAGAACATTTGGGATTATCTTCCATGATGCTCTTTCAAGCCAGTATATAGGTTTATAATAAAGAATATGAATGCAGGGGGATTGAAAATTTATAGTTGTGGAAGTAACAAATTTATCCCCAATATGTTTAACATTTTGGACAGAAGTGGCATTAAGTATAAGAAACACCTTGTCACACTGTTGGGTAAAATTATTGCTATCCTCATTTTAAGTCTTTAATTTTTTTTCTCCCATGCCCTTTCTTTATTCTTTCAAATAATTTTTGAAAACCAGAACAGCCTGACTTAACTGATTTGTGGAACTCTTTTGCCTAAAAGCTTATTTTGGTCATTTTTGACCTTAAAGTGACACTTCCTCAACTAAGGCCTTTTGGCACAAATTGCCTTTTACATTGCATTAGGAAAACTTTCTAGTTAGCTTTCTCTCCGAGGGCTAATTCCACTGCCCACACTTCGAAAAGCAGTGTAAATGAGCCATTTGTCTACAATCTACAGCAGGGCCACTAAACTTCTAATCCTTGTCTGAAACTCTGCATGTAGGTGATTTGCACTGTTTGCAGAAATAGGATGTTTGTCAAAATCTGTTACTCATTATTGGAATAGTCGAAAAACAGGTCATGTTGGCTTTGGTTGTCAGCTGGATACAAAATTAGGATGATAATTAACATGAAATTCACTACAAAATGAGATTTCCTTCAGTATGTAATTTAGTGCAAACCTCATCTGCTTGTAGCTTTGTGGTTCACAAAGCAGTTATTTAAGCCACTCTTTTACCGTCATAGAAAATGAAAGTCATTAAGTAATTTCTTATTTAATAATAATTTATTATAAAATAAATCATAAGTTATTGCAGTCGAGGGTAGAGTGTTCCTTTAATGATTGGGAAAATAGAGGAGAGCTGTCAGGAGGGGATCCTCAAAAAGGCCTATTTTTTAATAATCAAGTGTGAAAAGGGAGTTTTTTTTAAGGTCAAGTCAGTAATTCTCTGAAGCTCAACTGAAATAAAAAATGCAATTGATTAAAAATGGTTCTGCTTTAAAGTAAATTATTTTTTTCTTCCTCAGTTGGGGTAGGGGAACTGGTGGGGACAAGTATTATTTCCATGAACTGAAAAATGAGTTCAACCAACACATAAACACATAAAATGGAATATAACCATTTCCATATGTTCTCAAGGTGTTCACCAACCTCCTCCCCAACCTGCCAAGGGAGAGGAAACAGTGGGATTTAACTGCTAACATCTGAAGATAATAACTTAATTTGCTTAATTGTACTTCTAACCCCCTACTATTTTTTTTTAATTTTTTAAAAATTTTTTATTGTTATGTTAATCCCCATACATCACATCATTAGTTTTTGATGTAGTGTTCCATGATTCAATGTTTGCATATAACACCCAGTGCTCCATGCAGAACGTGCCCTCTTTAATACCCATCACCAGGCTGACCCATCGCCCCACTCCCTCCCCTCTGAGGGGTGTCACGAACATTATTGTTACATACTATTACATTTTTCAGAGTCCATTGTCTCTCATGGTTCGTCTCCCCCTCTGATTTCCCCCCCTTCATTCTTCCCCTCCTGCTATCTTCTTCTTCTTCTTCTTCTTCTTTTTTTTTTTTATTTATTTATTTGAGACAGAGAGAATGAGAGAGACAGAGAGCACATGAGAGGGGGGAGGGTCAGAGGGAGAAGCAGACTCCCTGCCGAGCAGGGAGCCCGATGCGGGACTCGATCCTGGGACTCCGGGATCATGACCTGAGCCGAAGGCAGTCGCTTAACCAACTGAGCCACCCAGGCGCCCTTCTTTTTTTTTTTTTAACATATAATGTATTATTTGTTTCAGAGGTACAGGTCTGTGATTCAACAGTCTTGCACAATTCACAGCGCTTACCAGAGCACATACCCTCCCCTGTGTCTATCACCCAGTCACCTCATCCCTCCCACCCCACCCCCCACTCCAGCAACCCTCAGTTTGTTTCCTGAGATTAAGAATTCCTCATATCAGTGAGGTCATAGCGGTATGTGCACCCCGATGTTTATAGCAGCAATGTCCGGCTACTATTTTTTGAGTATTTAGTGGACTTAAAACACAAGGAAATAGCCATGTGTCAAGAGCATTTAAGTTACTGAATGTGAGCAATGACTCACTTTGTTGACCTCTCACTAGCATCTTCCTACCTACACTGATTCTGCACCCTCTAGACAGAGTTGTCTTTTCCCAAAACTGCAGTTGGATCTATCTGTCCCCCTCTCAATGTTTGTGGAATAAGGAGAAGCAGGAATTAACTTTTAATTGCAGACACACACACTCAAAGTGGCACACAGCTTCATAAAGCCTTATTGATTAGTGACCAGTGCGTTTTTTCTTACCTGATTTTACGCGGGGAAGAAATGTGCCGTGATATTGAAGGAGCCAGGTATTTTAAAAGTGGAAGTGCGTTCCAATTCAATCTGTAATTTTTGCAGCATGCTTATAGGTGTAACTTGAATTGGCTATTCTGTGGGAAAATATACTGAGACAGGAAGACTAAATTTGGTTTCTAGTACATTTGCTACTTCAAGTTATATAATATGAGATCACCGAGAAAAAATCAGAACACCCTACAAAGTATATATAATATGTCACCCTGTGAGGGTTTTAAATATTTTATTTGCCTATGTTTGCAAGACTTATCTAATGCATCCTGACTCTACCGGTCATGAACTATTGAAAAAAAAAATACTTTAACTTCAGCATATGAATATTTTATATAACTTCACATTTTCTGGTTATTGTTTGGTATTCTAAACTAGTACTCTACATCATTTCTATATTTCTGTGAAGGCAGAGGAAGCTTGGGGAAGGCCACATATGCATCAAGCACTTTAAGGAGTTTATACAAATTTCTCAGAACAACTTAAGATAGGCAATAATAGCTCCATTTAGCAGTAGTAATGACCAATTGGAAATGTAATTTTTGAAAGATACCACTCATAATTGTAATAAAACTATAAGAACAGGGGCACCTGGGTGGCTCAGTAGGTTAAGCGTCTGCCTTAGGCTCAGGTCATGATCCCAGGGTCCTGGGATCGAGTCCCACCTAGGGCTCCCTGCTCAGTGGGAAGCCTGCTTCTCCCTCTCCCTCTGCCTGCTCCCCCTGCTTATGCTCTCTCTCTCTCAAATAAATAAATAAAGTCTTAAAAAAAAAAACTATAAGAACAAAAGTCTGAAAAAGATAAAAACCTGAATGGAATATCAGTGAATGACTCAAAGATGAACAGTTTACTAATGGCATGTTAATATTCATTAAAGATCTATTTTCAATGATACTAGTCATCAGGGATTTACAAATTAAAACAACAAAAATACAGCATTTGATGCCTATCATATTGGCAAAAAATGAAAAGAACTGACAAAGGCAGTATCAGCAAGGAAGAAAGTAGTAAGAAACACTTCTATATTGCTGTTGGAGTACAAATCCATAGAGCCACTTTAAAGAGCAACTTGAGTATATGCATATTCTAAATCCCACCAATTTCACTTTAGAAATCTACCCTAGAGAAACACTTACACAGATGTTCAAGGAAGTATTGAATGTTATAGCCTAAAATTGAAAGAAAACCTTAAATATTCATTAGAAGGTAAATGGATGAACTACTTGTGGTTTATTCATAAAATAAAACACTATAGAAGCAGTTAAAATAAATAATGAGATCTATGTGCATTGGGTCAATCTCAAAAATATAATGTTGAGGGGAAATGATACTCCTTTATAATATACAATTTATATTAATTTTAGTATCACATAAATATTTATTAGATAATGTTTAGAGAAAATGATTATGTATAAAAACAAGGGTGGGAAAAATTTGCTCCAACTTTGTAATGTTGGTTACTCTCTGCATAGGGAGAAAAGAAGGGGATCAGGTTGGGAGCATGTGCGTGGTACACTTTAACCATATCTATAATATTTTATTTTTCAAAAGAGAACATGATAAGATATTAGTGTATGTTTAAATGGCTAGTGGTTGCAATAAAGTTTATTATGTCCTGCACTTTTTATGATTGGAATATTTTTAAATACATGCATAATAAAACCTTCAGGATAATGTCTGGCAAAAATCAGCACAAAATGAATCCTGTTTTTATTAGCAGTGGTTGAACTGGCAAGTCATTGAAACATAATGTGACAAAGCTCAGTGCCCAAGATTTAACATATACACCATTCACATTTTTGCCTTACAGTATAATTAAGGAGTAGTCAAATGTATGACAACAGAATACAAGATCATGGGACCTCCTATCAGTTCATGAACTGCAACTCTAGTAAATAATGTCAGGATGATGAATCTCAGTATTTAAGAAGAGGGACTACTTCTTTACACTTGACCTTTGGAATTAACTGAAAAAAACCATTATCCTTGGGGGGAAAGTTTTTTTTTTCTGTTTCAATTTCTAATTTCCTTACAGCTTATACAGTTCCTATCTGTTGTTTATGAGATAACCACCATTTGCTAGGATTCTGTCATTTACTCCAAACAACAAATAGATATCAAGATCAATTATCTAAAAGACACTGGAAGTAATAAAATGTGAAGCATTATAAACCCCAACTCTCATGCAAGCAGATTTTTAAGACCAAACAACCTCTCAAATAAAACATAATTCTGTTAAAAAAATTTAACTTTAGTTAGAAATATATAAGTAATATGTGTGAATTTGAGGACTCTGTTCGAGTACATTTTCAGGTTTCACACTGTGAGATCCTTCCCAAAGAAACTTGTCAGTATTAAATAAATTCTTCCTCATTCACTCCAATGTTGTTCCTTTAAAAGAGCATTCAAATTCCTGAGATAGTCTCCACTTCCAGGTATCCGAAAGTAAGCCAGAGTACTTTGAAATGAATATCGAATATCTTAAGCAAAAGTTATAAATGTGAGGAGCTGACTCCTTGCTGCTTTACTTTGGAACTTCGCTAATAAGCATAAACTAACTAAGGACTGTGATTTAAATAGCTCCGCAGAAAATCACTTGGGGCACCAAAGAATAATTTATTGCTTCCTTAATATAAAGAGCTAATTCATCTCATGAAAAGACAACTTTCAAAGGAGTTCCTTAGCAGCTTCCAAGGTAGTGCTCAAACTGTCAGCCTGTATGAGGGGTTTCAATGCCTGTCTCTAACAGACCATTGATGACCTACTCGTGTGTGGATGTGCTGTCCATCAGTAGTCGAAGGCAGCTAGAGGGGGTTAGTGGCCAGCTCCACCAGCAGCTGGACAGGGTCACTTGGCACCAGACATCTGCGTAGGGAGGTGCTGAGTAGAATTGGAGAGGTCAGAGGACAGCCTAATGGAATCTTGTAACTGAGAGTCCAAATTCTGTCACTTGAATTTAAGAAAATATGACAGAATACTGTGGGTTGTGGGCAGGGGCAAAATGACCCTTTGATGCCGCACATCCTCTCAGAGTTTATATACTCTTGTAATTGGATAGACATGATTTTTTTTAAGTAGGTGCTATTGCAGAGTAGGTAGAAATTTGGGCCTTTACACTGAGATTATAACTGGGTTGACCAAGTGAAGCAAAACATTAAAAGGGCATTATTTACTGCATGATATTATTGAATAGATATGATGTCTAAATGTTGATTTTAAAATTCTGTATACCATTTTACCTTTGTTAGTAGTGACTTTTAAGTAAGAAGAAGGTCATGGTCATGTTTTTGTTTGGCTCAAAAAATAACAAACAGCATTATTGCTCAATGAAAAGTTTTGAAAGGAGCACATTTTAGTTTTCCTTTGTGTTACTTTATTAAGTTTGATTTCAACTTGATATTGACAAAGAGCAAAAGGAATGCTAAAAAAAATAAAGATCTCTTATTTATATTACTTAAATATACCCATGTAACTCCTGCTAAGTGAAAAGATCTTTATCTGCAATTAAATTATTTTACCAAAACTAAAAATGTGGGCTTTGATGTAAAAGTGTCACTTACAAAGCCTAAAAACTGAGGAAGGTTTGTGTTGTTGGGTTGAGGCTTAATTTCCAAATGGCTGAGACTTGAGGCAAGTCATAGATCTTCCTGAACCTCGTTTTCCTGACCTTTAAGGTAAAATATACTCTGGATAGTTTTGCTGCTCTAGAATACTGTGTTTCAAAGTAGATATTTAATGGAAACTTCAAATTCCTTACAGTTGCTTTTTGGTGATATTTTCAAATTCTTACAGTTGTTTTTGGTGATTTTTTTGATCACCACTCCAATTATCTTTTATGTCAGAACGAGTTTTGTGTTTCTAGAGTCAGGTCTTCCTACCTATAATAGATTCATCTTCCTTCCCAGTTGTCCACAAATACCCAAGGTCTGCCGGTGCATTCTACATGTACCTTTACCAACATAATATTTCAAAAGCTCCACTTTGCCCTTCATGTAATGAGTACTTATATGTCAAAGCCAATTATATGTTTCAGGAAAGTTGAGTTCCTCAAACACAGTTTAATGACACAACCTCTTAGTGTGTTCCCTACTTAACTTTAACTTTGTTTCTGGCAACATCCATTTAAGATTTTCTTCACTGCAGCTTGCTGAGACCACACTTTGTTGCCATATGCAACTATCAGCTCAGTGCTTTGCTCATAGAGCCTCTTCTGCCTGGTATGTCCTTTTTCCCCTCTTCTCTAGACCTTTCTTTAGTAACCCAACTCAAGTCTCACTTGCTCCAGGAAGCTGGCTCTCAGGATGGGCTTGTGTCTCTAAATACCTACAGCATTCACGATCTCAGGCTGACCAGAGGACCCTACACAGATGTGGAGAGTCCTTGGCTCAGGCCTCAGGACAGTCCATTGTCAGGATCTTAATCTGCAGGAATGATCTGCCCAGAGGGGAATATTAGCGCAAGTCTAGGAAAAGAAGCAGAAAATCGTGAAATCTCAGTGGATAAAGTATGGTGGAGGGACAGTGGGAAGGGGAAAGGCAAGTGGAAGTTTGGCTAGAGGTGCAGTGGGGCACAAAGCAATCAAAAAATTCAGACTAGGAGTTAATTCTGGGATCCCATCCCAAGAATATTGTCCATTGGTTGTAGCATCCCTCCAACTTTGCATCTCCATTTATTTTTTCATACATATAGACCATCTGCCCTGCAAATCTTTTAAGCAAGGACTATGTTTTACAATACTTGGTTTGCCCAGCACACAGAATAGAATCTAAAGTGGAGTAATAATAATAATGACATAATGATAATAAAAATAACGATAATGAGAATACCATCATTTATTGTCTACGCCTTCTCTACCAGGTGCTGTCCAAAGCACTTTGCATACGTACCTCATTAATCTTCGGAAGAGAGTGCTATCCCCTCCTAACAGGTGAAGAAATGAAAAAGAAAAGTAACTTTCTCAAGGTCACAAAACTGATTTGTCACTTTAATGATGAAAGTAATACACATTTAAAGAATACAGATTCATCTCAACAACTATTTACTGAGCACCTGCTCTATTTAACATACTAGTCTAGGTGCTACCAGGGAACATAAAGGTGAGTTAAGCAGTCCTTACTCTCTAGGAGTTGACACTATCAACGCTTTAATTCTAACTGTTGAAATGTTTTTGTTTTGGGGGAAGATCATCAGGGTAATGGCAGAGCAGTTATGAATATCATTTTAGAATACCTCATCCCTTAAAGAAGATGTGGTATATATATACAATGGAATATTATGCAGCCATCAAAAGGAATGAGATCTTGCCATTTGCAACGACATGGATGAAACTGGAGGGTATTATGTTGAGTGAAATAAGTCAAAAAGAGAAATACATGTCTCATATGACCTCACTGATATGAGGAATTCTTAATCGCAGGAAACAAACTGAGGGTTGCTGGAGTGGGGGGTGGGGTGGGAGGGATGGGGTGACTGGGTGATGGACACTGGGGAGGGTATGTGCTCTGGTAAGCACTGTGAATTGTGCAAGACTGTTGACTCTCAGATCTGTACCTCTGAAACAAATAATGCAATATATGTTAAGGAAAAAAAAAAAGAAGAAGAAGATAGCAGGAGGGGAAGAATGAAGGGGGGGAAATTGGAGGGGTAGATGAACCATGAGAGACGATGGACTCTGAGAAACAAACTGAGGGTTCTAGAGGGGAGAGGGGTGGGAGGATGGGTTAGCCTGGTGGTGGGTATTGAGGAGGGCACATTCTGCATGGAGCACTGGGTGTTATGCACAAACAATGAATCATGGAACACTACATCTAGAACTAATGATGTAATGTATGGGGATTAACATAAGAATAAAAAAAAAAAAGAATACCTCATCCTTTTAATAGGAAAGTCTTCAGAAATAGCACTTGATTTATTTTGCCTTTTTTTTTTTTAAAGGGTTGGACTTGATTATATATGAAACAGGTTCAAAGGAGCTGCTGAACACACTAAATTTCAGGTGGACTTTATTTTAGTTTGAATTAGATTCCCTTGTAGAGTTATTGCTTTGCACACTCCATTGCTCTTTAATGGCTTTGAGTGGATGGATGTTCAGATGGCTGCTTGCCTCCAGTTTGAAAGTACAATTTAAGTAGATTGGTTTGAAAGTATGACCCGTTACCGTTGCTGGTTGGTGTTCCAGATTTCTACAGAGACAATCGATCTTCATGTATTACATATTAGCCTCACCGTATGAATGAGTGAGTGTGTGGAGAATATAGCTTCCAAGCTGTGTTAAATAAATTGCTGGAAATGATGGTGTTCTGTGCTGAACTCCAATTTGATAGAAATCTTAAGGGCAGAAAAAGTGGTCTTAGTTTTTCAAGTGCCTTACCTTCTTGGCAACTCAAAATTGATGCCACCGATGGGAATTTGGCTAAAAGATCGTGTCATTTAATATATGATCCACTGCATGCGACTGGAATATCCCCAAATCGTGGTATAAGCATAGATACTTGTTTCTCTTCTATGTAAAAGAAATTTTTCAAGGATAGAAATTTCAGGGCCAGTATGAACAAAGGTGCTAGGGACCCAGGCTCATTCCATTTTCTCCTAAATCATCTTAGCTTCTGCCTCCTGTTCTTGAAGACACCTTGTGATCCAAAAATGGCTCCCAGAGCTCCAGCCACTCATATTCCAGGCAATAAGATGGAGAAAGGAATAGACAATAAGGTGCTAGTGGAGAAAAAGGTATATACCATCTGGCTCCCAAAGGCTTTTCCAGGAGCTGCTATTTCCTACTTCCTCTGAATAGCTCACTGGCATGAACTTAGCTGCATAGCCCTGCCTGGGGGCAGGGGACTCAGGGTCATGCAGTCTTCATACTGGGTGGCTATATACCTAGTTTAAGGAGGAAGGGAAAATAAATTTTGGAGTGAGAAGCCAGTGGTCTTTCCCCCAGCAATACACTAGGTGGGATGATAACGGAACTAAATCCCTGATTTATTCATTTTGCAGCAGCTTCAAGATTTGGGGCGGGGGTAATGAAATTGTTCTGGAATTAGCTAGTGGTGATGGTTGTATAGTATCCTAAGAGCCACTGAAGTGTCTACTTCAGAAGGGTGGATTTCGGGCGCCTGGGTGGCTCAGTCGTTAAGCGTCTGCCTTCGGCTCAGGTCATGATCCCAGGATCCTGGGATCGAGCCCCACATCGGGCTCCCTGCTCGGTGGGAAGCCTGCTTCTCCCTCTCCCACTCCCCCTGCTTGTGTTCTGTCTCTCGCTGTGTCTCTCTATGTCAAATAAATAAATAAAATCTTTAAAACAAACAAACGAAAACCCAAAAAAACAAAATCAGTAGAATATATCTCCCGCAGTTGACTGGTAGACATCCAAGTGCAAATATTCTTTAGAAAATGGATATTTAAGTCTGCCATTTACAAGTAATTCTATCGAATTAAAGGCTAGGAATGGAAGTGGTCACAAGGGAAGAAAGTATAGAATAGAAAAGAACTTAAAATTGATGCTCTTGGGGCACCTGGGTGGCTCAGTCGTTAAGCGTCTGCCTTTGGCTCAGGTCATGATCCCGGGGTCCTGGGATCGAGTCCCACATCGGGCTCCCTGCTCAGCGGGAGCCTGCTTCTCCCTCTGCCACTCTCCCTGCTTGTGTTCCTGCTCTCGCTGTGTCTCTCTCTGTCAAATAAATAAATAAATAAAATCTTTAAAAAAAAAAAAAAAGAAGGGTGGATTTCATGGTATATGAGTCACATCTCAATTAAAAAAAAAAAAAACAAAAAAACCACAACTCTGTGGCCTGTAAAGTTTCAGTCTAAGAGGAATGGATACAGACGCAAAAATCCGTATTTCCCAGAGCGTAAGGAGGGTAGCTCCGAAGAAAGAGCAAAGGCTATGCCAGCATGGCTCAGTGGTTCTCTTTGACAGAAGGGGAACCGCCCCCCACACTGGCACCTTCTACCTGATGCTGGACTATAAGGGACATGCAGAACTGGTTGAACTTTGGACCAGCCAGTGGTGATGGTGACAGCGATGAGTATGGCAACAGCAAACACTGGTCTATCAGATAGTGGCTAAATGTGTCATATATGCAATAATTAAAAGGGTGAAAACTCCAGATAATATCAGGATGATCCATATGGGAAAACTGAGGCACATCTTGGTTAACTAACCTGTCAAGGTCACACCGGTGGTACGTAGTAGAACCTGGTTTCAAATCCAATAGTCTGGCTCCACGGCTCATGCTCCTAACTGCTACAAAACCCTTCGAGGCCTTCTCCTACTGTCCAAAGGGATCCCTCCTATTTTAAGGGAGAAGTCCCCTTCTTTTATGGATTTTGTGATTTTTTATAATATATATTTAAAATTAAATTTGATTATAGTTATCCAAGGTATTTTATGAATTAGCACGGGATATCTTCTGTCTCAGGACTGCTTCATGCATTTTCATACTCAGTGCTCTCCTGAACTAATTGGGAATGTGAGGTCAATTATCAAGACACACACACACAGCTGAAGAAGGTGACCTACTAGACCAGGCTTGTTTTTAATTAGATATTTAAAGCACACATTTCCTTTGTCAAACCTAATTTGATGCAATAAGACAAATTTCTTTAATTTTTCTTTTCTTCCATATGATCCCATATGGTCCTTGTAAGTGTATGGCTTGCTTTTGAAAGGCAAAGCAGCTTTATAAAAAATCGAAGTTGTTTTCAGTTTTCTGACCACTTGGGGTCTGGATGTTTATTGTACTCTTATTTCTATAATTAAACAATGTATGAAAACCTGAAGAGTTTATTTTTGAGGCAGTTCAAAGCTTGGGCAGTCCCTACCTTGGAACAGAAATTCTCTCCTTCAAAATGTATGTACATGGAGCTCTTCTGTATGTAATCAGGGTACATGATACGTGCAATACATACTCAAACTTGGAGAAATTTACACATTTATAGAAGTCTAAATTTGACAGAGTTTCCTCTTTAGATGGGTGCTGCCTTATACCTATGATATAGGATGTTTTTGTGTACTTACAGAATATCTGATTCTACATCACCATTTTACTTTCTGCTAGCGCAAACATTAGGACAGAAATTGTCCAGATCTCTTTTTTAAAAAGATTTTATTTATGTATTTGTCAGAGAGAGAGAGAGAGAAACAGCACACAAGCAAGGGGAGCATCAGGCGGAGGGAGAAGCAGGCTCCCCGCTAAGCAGAGAGCCTGATACGGGACCCTATCCCAGGACCCTGGGCTCATGACCTGAGCCAAAGACAGACCCTTAACCAACTGAGCCACCCAATCATCCCTGTCTAAATCTCTTCATTGCAATATCAAAATCACACATAGGGACATGTGATCTCAATAGAAATATAGTGAAAGGATAGTTTTAATGGGAAGACAGTAAGAATCTTACCTGGCTTCTTAAAGCTTAGTGAATACCCATTATCTCCAAAGAAATAGAACCACTATTATACATTTTGAAAGCTATTTTTGAACATGTGTATTTCAGAATTTATAATTTTGCCTACTAAAATGTGAATGTGGTGGGTATAAATGGGACAGTCACACACTCAGGTTTGCAAAAGAGTGACTTTGGTTGCTTTTTGTAATCAAATTTCATTTTATTTTGTGTTTTATACCGCCCTCCACTACATTGGTCCTGATGTAGAAGGTAAATTTAGTACAAGTTGGTGATTTGGGTCCAGGATTATCTCTGTTGTCTGTGCCCATCACCTCACCCCCATTCTCTGGGAAGCATATACACAGGCCACTGCAGAAAAGAGAGGAAACGAGTGTGGTTGTAATCTGGCTCCTTACTCAAGGTCTTACTCATCCTACTTGTTCTTGGCATAGATGAGGTTTGTGGCCGCTCAAAAGACTTGAGGTGAAGGGAAAGGCAGCTTAGATCTCCTGCCATTGCTGATCGAGCTCTGGATCCTTGCTACTAACTACCCTCCAAGAAGGAGCCTCATCTGTCAAATTCACTGTGAGAACTGCCCAGCCCTGTCCATCTCACCAAGCATTATCAGTGATGAACATTTTGGCCATCATGTCCTCTTTCTCTGACAATCCCTGAGACCCTCTGGAATCCATAGGGTATTTTAGATGCTACTCTAGATCTAAGGGACACCAGAATTGAGGGTGTGGACCTGAGAGTTTGGAGTGTCTTTCATTCCTAGATCCATTACCATTTCTATTCTGGCCACAGGGTGGCATGAGGACTTTTCTCTGAAGCCTGATATGCCCTTTCCACTGAGACAAAGTGGGCAATGTCTTTTCTAAGATCCCCAAACTTAAAAATTAAAGTGGGGGTACACGGTACCTTCTTTCCCAAGCAAGACTTTCTGGTGGTCAAGAAGGGCAGACAATTTCCAGACACGTCTATCTTGAATTCTCTCCATACTCTACCTTCTTAGCTTCTATAGAAGGTTCTCATCATATGGAGTTAGTTGGAGGAAGGGTGCATGGGGAAAAAAATAATAAGCTAAATCATATCTACTATCAAATATTTGACTTTTAACCTGAGCATCAGCATTTGAATTTAGAACTCAGTAATTCCACACCTTTGTTCTCCAGCCTGGTCTGATAATCTCTCACTTGGGATTAATGGTGACCCTGTATCTTGTGGTGAAAATGAAGAAAAATCAATTAATATCTCAAATAATTATTCTACCACAATAACTTATGTGGAACACTCAGTAAACTATACAAAAATGAATAAGCTTGCCTTATTTACAGATTGGTTGATTTTGTGCATAATTTCATTGCCCCGGGTACAGTTTTAAAGACTCCTGTACTATGAAACTTTCTATTATTTTGAATTTGCACTATAGAATTACGTTTTACATAGCTGTAACCAGCACAAGCTAATTAAATACCTTGACTAGGTGGGAAAAAACAATTTAATTGTGATTTAAAATAAGAGATACTGTTTTTCAGATAGGATTTAGTCATAAACTTGCCCTGTTGCCTTGTGTTCCCAGCGGTGTCTACAACAGGGAGAGATTATTCATCATCCAATGAATAATTCCTCAATGTAATGGATGCTGGCAGAAGTGGCAGGCATTTGATATTCTTTGAACGAATTCTAAAGGTCATTCTACTTGCTACCTACGTTTCTTGCCCTCTGAATAACTGCTCAAAAGGAGTTTAAAGTCTAATAACAACTTTGGTTTAAAATAGTTATGCATGGGATGCCTGAGTGGTTCAGTCAGTTGAGCGTCTGACTTGATTGTGGCTTAGGTCATGATCTCAGGGTCATGAGATCGAGCCCCACATCAGGCTCTGTGTTGGGTGTGGAGCCTGCTTGAGATTCTCTCTCTCCCTCTCCCTCTGCCCCTCTTCTCTCTCCCCCCTCCCCCCTCTAAAAAAAATAGTTACGCACACTAAAAATGATGCCAATGATCTCTACTTCATGGTACAAAAGAAGGTACAGAGATCTGACCTTTTAACCCGGAGGAAAAAGCTAATTTAAACAAGTTCCAGACTGCTGGGTATACTGGAAGTGGTAGCAATTTTGTTCAAGTTAATCTAAGATTGTTCAAGTATTTTCTACAGAGAACTTTCACATGGATTTTTTTTAATTACCAATAACAAAACATTCTATAGGCAGTCGAACAGCACAAGACTTCAGAGGCTAACCTTCCTGTTTTCCAGGAGTCACAGGAGAAGGAGGACATTCACTTTCACTTGGCCTCCTGTTAGGGGACTTTCACCACAGCAAATGCCTGGCCCTGACCTACTGTGGGGGTTAGGCAGTCTTTAGTAACTGAGCAGGAGTCAGACAGAAACAGACTCAGCCTACTCAGTAACAAACTGTTTTCATGTAATAATGACAGTGAACTGGCCAGCATTTTTACAACCTATCTTGAGAAGAAAGAATATAGGACGTAGCAGTGGTATTTCTTGAAAGTCACCATTTCCGGCTTGAGAACTCATCCATATATGTAAAAATCACATATTGAATAGCCGGGATGTCCAGAACATGCTCAAGATTCAGAAAGTAATTAAAATGGAAGTCATAAAAGTTGTTACAGTTAACTCACAACGGCCCTTCTGGCCTCTCATTATGGCTGTGTTACTTTAACTTTGCATTTGATTCCTAGTGGATTAACTGGTATTGCTATGGCTGACAGGTTCTAGGGTAGCCCCCATGACCCCCACCTCCTGGGTGTTTATGACCTCATATAATTCCTTTCCCTTGAGTTTGGGCAGGACCAGTGACTTGCTTCTGACCAACAGAATATGGCACATGTGACAGGATGTCATTCCTGTGATTATGTTACATACGACTCTATCTTGCTAAAAGACTTGAGAGGTTTGCTCTCCTTCCTGTTGGGTTTGAAGAGACAAGCTACCGTGAGTCTTACAGACACAGAAGTGAATTCTTCTAACAACTTAAAAAGCTCTGAAGTGAACCCTTTCCCAAGTGAGCCTCCAGCTGAGAACCCAGCCCGGGTTGGCACTTTGTAGCCTTGCAGAAGACCCAGCTAAGCTATGCTCAGACCCCTGATGCATAGGAACCATGAGATAATAAATTTGTGTTGTGTGTAGCCTTTAATTTTGTGGTAGTTTGTTATGCAGCAAAACTATAAAAGAGAGTTTTTATACTTAAACTATAAAAGTATATATATATATTGCTACTTGACTGAGATATTGATAGGCAACAAGAGAAGAGACAACTGACAAGCAAGGAGACAAAAGATACGAGAACATTAAACTTACAAAATATAAGAACAAAAGATATGAGCCCTCCAAAATCACATTGCTGTCTGAACCAATATAGCATAGAAACTAGTAGCCTCATATACCGGTATAATCTCTAAATGGCATTCATAGTGTGGGCTGTGAGTCCACAAGCAACAGTGTATCATGTAAAATACATTCTGTTCGAGAAGGTAGAGATCTTGTAATACAGTGGTGAAACAAATTTCATAATCATTGACATAGCATTGGATGTGTTTGACCACGGATCCTGGAATTATTTGAGAATTTGATATTTATCCTAGGATTAATGCAAAGAGGTCAGAAAATAACAAAATACTTACAAAGAGTTACATGTGCTTTTCTCACAATATGATATGCCAGAATGCTCATAGAATATGAAGTGAGCATTTTAAGTTACAAATAAATACTTGAGCTTAAAATTCGAGTAGCACTTATTTCCATGTTGCCTGTGGACAGCGTGGCCTCTGTTTCTAAGCTGGAATTAGAAACAATAAAGAATGCTGATTATGGTGGTGGACCACAGGTTGGTCTTCCCTTTGGCATATAGGATATGAGAGGGAGGGTTCCTTTGTCTATGGAAAGAGATAGTAAGGGAAAAAACAACTATCTAATACTTACTGATAAGGCCCTAACTTGAGGCATATTTATATAACCATGCCATAAATCCACTTGAGGTTTATTTTTCATGGTCTTCTCTACATCTCATGTGGTTTGGAGTAGGAAGAGGTGGTGTGAGTAAATGTTGGAAATGCCCTGGATTGTGCAGAAATTGGAGGCTGGTTCCAGCTCAAACACATAACAGTCATGTATCTATCTGGGATTTAGTGTAACCAGCTGTAAAATGGGGATAATAATCTCTGCATAAAAGTAGATTATATACCATCCACCCCTTTGACAGACTCTTTGTAGGAAAATTTTGTTGCAGTAATTTTGTAAATGGTGTCAATTAAAAAAGAAAGAAAGAAAGAAAGAAAGAAAGAAAGAAAGAAAGAAAGAAA
>NW_023270757.1:2599973-2731105 GCF_011800145.1 Mirounga leonina | reverse complement strand
AAAGAAAGAAAGAAAGAAAGAAAGAAAGAAAGAAAGAAAGAAAGAAAGAAAGAACCTGTCTAAAAGGTTTATGAAGCCCATAAGATGAAACGTTTTGAGAAGAATCTCTTTATATAATTTGGATGTGGGATTACATTTCAGTTTATAAAAGCACTTTTCATGGCAGATGATCATTTGATCTTCTTAGTTATCCTGGGAGGTAGGTATCATCAATATGTCATGTCAACAGTAATTCTTATTGCTTTGTAATGTGCTCATGTGCGTGCCCCCCCCAACATTATGGATTATTGAACGACAGTGTTGCCCAGTGTCCCATAACTGGTGAATGGTGGAACCGACACTGAGACCAGACTTTTTTTTTTTATTATGTTATGTTAATCACCATACATTACATCATTAGTTTTTGATGTAGTGTTCCATGATTCATTGTTTGCGTATAACACCCAGTGCTCCATTCAGTACGTGCCCTCTTTAATACCCATCACCAGGCTAACCCATCCCCCCACCCCCATCCCCTCTAGAACCCTCAGTTTGTTTCTCAGAGTCCATAGTCTCTCATGGTTCATCTCCCCCTCCGATTTCCCCCTCTTCATTCCTCCCTTCCTGCTATCTTCTTCTTCTTTTTTTTAAAACATATAGTGTATTATTTGTTTCAGAGGTACTGGTCTGTGATTCAACAGTCTTACACAATTCACAGTGCTCACCATAGCACATACCCTCCCCAGTGTCTATCACCCAGCCACCCCATCCCTCCCACCCTCTACCACTCCAGCAACCCTTGGTTTGTTTCCTGAGATTTAGAATTCCTCATATCAGTGAGGTCATATGATACATGTCTTTCTCTGATTGACTTATTTCACTCAGCTTAATACCCTCTAGTTCCATCCACGTCATTGCAAATGGCAAGATTTCATTCCTTTTGATAGCTGCATAATATTCTATTGTATATATAAGCCACATCTTCTTTATCCATTTATCTGTTGATGGACATCTTGGCTCTTTCCACAGTTTGGCTATTGTGGACCAGACTTTTGACTAAATCCCATTCTAACACTGGAGTACCTTGATGGAAGGATATCACTTACTTAGAAGCAGAGTAGTCCTCTCCCAAGAGGAAAGCTGCTTCTGAGTCACCACACTGCCTTTTCATCAGCAGCTGTGTCATGTTCCTACTTAGGGACTCACATCTGGAGTGATGTTTCAATTCCCTCGCAGACCTAGCGAACTGCTCTCTGCCCATGCAGAGTTGTAGGTAAACAAGGCAACCCTTGTCACATCTTTCTAGTAACTACTATGAGTGGAGTCCATTCCTCATAGAAAATGGTACAAACATGATCTTTATCCTTGTCTCTGGAGCCCCGAAGCTAATTAACTCACATGTAAAATATGGTTACTCTCTGAAAAACTATTAGATTCTAAACAAAGAACAAAATTTAAACATGACCTGTCCATATGTTCATATTGGGGATTATTCATTTTTAAAATTCTTTAAAGATCTGAAGCGTTTAAATATCTAAATATAATAAACAAAATAATAAGTTTACACAAAAATGTTTATAATATGACCCCTGTGTTGGACCAAAAATAAAAATAAATTTAAATATCTGTGTACATTTATATAAACAGAGAAACATGAAAGAAGAGGCTAGTACATGAGAAAAGTTGGAACTTTCTGACTTCTTTTTTTATATATCTGGAGTTTTTTTCACTTGTAACGAGGATCGAAGAGTAACTTTGTAATTTAAAATTATCCAATAAATATAAAATAAGAAATATGGATGAAAGGAAATGAAAAAGGGAGGAAGGATGGAAAATGAGCCATCATTCTACAGCTGACATGGAGCTCATTTGCTTAGCTCATAGAAATAATTTATCTTGTTTGTCATTATGAAAGACATAAGAATATATTGTACATAATCAAGCAGTGTGTTCATGCTGTACTTCAATAAATTTGTTTAAATGCCATTTATACATTTCTGAGATATCTATTGCTTTTTACTGACATGAAAGAACACGAAATTTTGATGGATACTGTAGAGTGTGTATAATGTAGGATAAAGCCATTCAATTATAAGTTCTTACAGCCAGGTGCAAGGGGGCACAGGGTGAACACAATATGATCCCCCCCAAAATTAAAAAGACCTAGGAGAGCTCATAACTTGTTTACCGGGGATGGTCAATAGTTGGCACTCCTATCACTTCTGCCATCCCTCACTCCCCCACCCCTCTTGTAGAAGTCTCTACTTGTGTTATTCTTGGCTACTGAGAGAACATCCTTCAGGTTCTCTCTCAACCCTAGGCATGAGCAGGCACTGGAGACTGGTTGGCATGGGCGTTGTTGTGTCTGTAGTAGAATTACACTTCTGGGGAACTTGAAGCCTATGGGGTCTTTCTGTTCATTTCTCATTGGCCATGAAAACATGAAGATGAATTTAACCTTGGAGGAGAAAGGGGATGAATGGGTGAAAGTCAGTGGCAGGCAAGTTTTAGAAAATTTAAAGACTCATTTTCAAGGGAAAAATATTGCAATAATTAGATCTGCCCCATGAAGTGTGTGTTCTTTTTTTTTTTTTTTTTGCCAAAGCTGTCCTAGTGGACTCTGGTGACAAATTGTCGGGGATATTATAGAGGCGATTCATGGGTTAACCCTCCTTGGCGCTTTCACTGTATCTTCTACCTACCCTTTAGGGCTGCTTTATGACATTGTTTTATAATTATTTATCTGTTTATTTGCCTATTACACGATGATGATTAATTCATTGGATGCTGCTATGAGCCAGGCAGCCTATGTGCTGTTAACATGCTTTTTGCACTTATTCTTTGCAATAAGAGTATAAAGCAGAAAGGAACTCTATTTGACAAGTAAGGAAACTGAGGCATAGGAAGGTTAAGTAACTTGCTTACGTCACTATGTTAGCAACTTTGTGCCCTTTACCCCTGCACAGTACAGCTTCCCAAGACAATTAGCAGCTGAGTGTTGCTTGGATGAGAATGGTAATAGGTTTGAATAAGTAGGAAAAGCTGTCTCTTAAGTAAATCATTTCTATTTCCTACCAGCTAATTGGAGACAGGCGTTAAGAGGAAGGAATTAGTTCCACTCCACAGTGGCCAGGCTGGGCTGTGTATTGCCTCTAACAGAGGCAGTGGGTGAGTGGCACAAGAACATTGTTCTGATTGAGATCCTGGAGGAAATGGCTCTTGACATGGCTGTGAATGGCCATATTGAAGATTGATTTAATATTTCATTAACTTACAAAGCATAATTATTAGGTAAATTTTGCTATTGTAATTTACAAAGCATCAGACTTCCCCATTGACTTCAGCTTGCTCTAAGTAGGTGAGGTGATGTCTAGATAATATTTTTCTTAAGAAAACTGTCAACCAAATACAAGTCTTTCTATCGAACCTAGTCCTGCAAACCAAAGAAGTCTTTTTTATGTAATATCAAAGGGCAGGTTTGGATGTCTTTTTTCTTCTAATTTTATTCTTTTAAATCAATAAAACAAGTTATAGATATGATATATATAGATATATCTTTCTCATTCCCCCTGTACACAGCTCCCTATGACTGTACAGAGTAAAAGCCTGATATCAACTAATTTCTGTTAGGACGTAACTCTTTAAATCCTCAGAATTATACATGGCTTCTACTCTATTATAGAACTGTTTGGCAAGATATGAATTTTCTTAACTTCTCAAGCTTCTTTTTTTAAGCAGGCTATTTGGTGGACTTTTAAGCTTTCCGAGAACCACCCTTTGAAAGGTTTTGTACCCTCTCTCTATCAAGTATTATTCAATAAATCACTCTCAACGACTATGTCAAATAAGCATATTAGTCTATGTGTTATATTTAAACAACCCTATTAAACTGGCTGCATTTTGGCAGTGTGCCCAATTAAAGATTGTCATAATGAATTTAGCTAGAATAGGAATGAGCCTGGTCAGGTTTCAAATGAAATGTCTGTTTTTGTATAAGTAACCTCTGAGGAGATCCAGCGCTGCAAATTGCCTAACGTGATATCATAGTCACAGAAGCTCAGAAGTTCAGGAAAATGAAGTGCAGCATAGTCTTCCAACTCTGTCATGGATTAATCAAAATGGTTTAGTGTCAGCTTTTGCTTTTAAATTCCAGTGAATAAGAAGACAGCTTATTTTCATAAGGATATCATGACGTGTATGTGTATTTTAAGTGGAATGTTATATGAATGAGTTACGCTTGTCCCACTGACTCCTTTTAATCCTTGAACCATTTAAATGGAAAATCCATCTAAGCTGACTTTATTCCATGGAAGTCACTTTTCACCGGGGAGATTAGGAGCTGTCATTGCGACCGCACACTCTTGCACTTCACACAGAGTGATGTTATTATTCCTGTCTGATTTTTGTCCTTTATTTTGTTCATTAGGGTGGCTATTTCGGCCAGATTTCAAGCCAGGCTTTTATTGATTGTTCCCAAACAGGGAGAGAATTCAGCTATTTACAAGACAAGAATTAATTGCTGGCCCTGAGTCTGCGACAGCATTCCCTAGATTTGAGCCCATGGAACACTACATCAAAAACTAATGATGTAATGTATGGTGATTAACATAACATAATAATAAAACATAAATAAATAAATCATGAGGATACTGCTGAAGAATTACAGTCGTTATTTGAAATTTGACCCAAAGAATTTTTATTTCATGTTAATTTTTTTAATGAATTTATCTTATTTGGTTTTCCCCAACCCATCTCTCTGGTTTTAGCAAACCGCTCGTTCTTCTCATTAGTGTTCCTAAATGGAAGACGGGGAAGACTGGGGAGACTGGTTCTGACCATCTAGCACAAGGTGGCGCTATGTCTTTGTAATTCCAGGGTAGTGGGTTGTGCTCTCACTTAGCCCTAAGGCAAACGAGCCCATGCGTTTTGTTAACCTGCCTGCAGGTGTCAAAATAATCCAGATTTCCACATGAAATCTGGGCTGATGTTACAAATAAGCAGATGAAAATTATCCTCTTATAATAGTTTTTACAGTGGTAAAGGGAACAGGAAAGGACTCCAAAAGAAATATTTAGATCATATATTTCTGCTGGAAGGTGGCAGTTGAGGACTGGGTTCAGTGAGGAATGCTTATGAATATGCCTTCAAATTTTGCCTGGGTGGCTGCCTGCCAGGCGCTCATCTGGCCTGACAGATGGGGATGAGGGGGAAAAGAAATCAGCTTCTATGCTTGTCCCTCCCTCACATGACCCTCAGAAAATTGCCAGTAGGAGCTTCTGTGGCTGTGCCTCAGAGGTCCAGAGTCCCTGCTGTTCTCAGGCCCTCTCCTTCCATCCAGGCTGAGGAGGACAGGCCTGCTCTTCTTCGGAAGCCCAGACAATGTGGCTTGAAGACCAGTGTCATCTCTGCCAACCGAGAGCACCCAGCCTGGCCCACTCTTTTCCTTAATCCCTGGAGTTACAAACCTCAGTAAGGGGGGCTGGCAGGTTCAGCTCACAGCCTGGAGAAAGTGGCCTGTTACCTGCGACAGGACAGGGCCTCTTAGCTGTACATCACAACCCTGAGTTCAGAAAAGTTTTTAAAGGCTCCAGCCTTGGCAGGAAGACCTCTTCGTTGAATCTAATTACCAGCTTCAAATGCAATTGCCAACACAGAGAACCAGCTCCCATGAATTTCCAGGCCTGCTTATTAAGATGTCACTTAAGACTGCAAATAATTGTGGTAACTGGCATCCATTCTTAGAGGGCTTTGTGAAGATTATTATTCCAGAGACTTGTCTTTCTTGAAATATTTTATTATACCCATATTCCCTCTCCATTTCTTGAAGTTATAATACCACATTTGAAGGGAGGCTTTGAAAGAAGACAGTTATAAAACAGATCCTTAGGATCTTGCAATGGAAACTTTGTTATTTGAGTCATAATTGCACAACTGACCCCATGATAAATGCAGTTAAGATCCACTTGTGATGAGGGAAACTGGGTATTAGAGTCGTGATGTTTAATGTTGACAGTTTGTCTTTACTGAAAATGGTGTACTTTTCATGGTCATTTTATTTTCTCATCTTGCTGTCTTTGTGTTTAATTAAGTCTGTTTAACATTTCTAATAGGAATACTTGGGTTCTTGGTTGCTGCCCTTTCTACTCTTACAATGACTTATTCTATTTCATCTTTCTATATTTTAATAAATCTATAATGGTGTTTCTATAAGACCTGTTTCCTCACACTTTGTTATTGAAAAGGCCACCACTTGGGGGTACCTGGGTGGCTCAGTTGGTGAAGGGTCCAACTCTCGATTTAGGCTCAGGTCATGATCTCACGGTTGTGAGATCAAGCCCCAAGTGGGATTCCGTGCTCAGCGCAGAGTCTGCTTGTCCCTCTCCCTTTGCTCCTCCCCGCCCCACTCATACTTGTGCATGCTCTCTCTCTCTCAAATAAATAAATAAAATCTTTAAAAAAGAAAGAAAAGAAAAGAAAGAAAAAGTCCACTACTTGGAAGACTAGATTCTAAATTGAGTTGCTCTGATGTGAGCAAGAACTGTTTATATTTCAGTTTCCTCGAGTGCACTAAAATGATATCAAGTTGACTGTCTGAATTATGATTATTAACAGGTCAAATGTTATACAACTCAAACATATGATGGGGGGTGGTGCCTAGAAATTCATCCTATCATGTGTGTCTAATGTGGAGAGTATGGAGCTTTCTGATCCTTCATGACTTGATTTTTATAATTTATTTTTGGAGAAAAGAGATAAGATTTTGGAAGCTATAGTATTCTCCAAAGCTCTTCTATGGTAAATGATAGTGACCTATGGTCCTTGGAGAAGACATTTTTAAAATCCTTTCACTTGTATAATTTATGGATCACTTAACAAATGTTCAGCGCTACGTGTTTACTAGGCTAAAAATGCATTTAGAGGACTGTGTTGAAGAAGAATTGATACAGAAGAAAATATGAAAACAAAGAAAAGTACTCACTGCATGGTTTTAAAGAAATGTAGAAAAAGCTTGGCTAACTTAGACCATTTATGTACCCCTGTTCCTAAGAGGTTTCATTTATTCAGCATAAATTTCTTAAGCAGCATTTACCTCAAGCACTGTACTAAACATAAACACTAAATTCCTGCTTTCTATAATTCCTATTTTAATTTTAGATGTAATATGCACAGGAATTACCTAGCCATGGAAAGGAAAGATGTAATGAATATTTAGACCACATATGTCAAAGAAATTAAGGAAGAATAAGATCAGTGGCCAGGGAGTCGTTGTGCCAGATCTGGATTGCCTTTCCCAGGGTTTCTTGTTGGGCAAAATAAATAAAGCTGCTGTAGTTGGGGTTTTCTATTTTTCTCAGAGCACATTCCCAGCAGATTCAAGCTATCCTCAAGACTGTATTCGAACCTCAAGAGTTAGTGTAGATTTATCCATTCATTATAAGGTGAATTTGGTTTTCAGTTGTTGAAAATGATTTTTAGAAGGTGATCTTGTGAGTTGTGAGATGAAGACAGATAACTAGGAATTCACAATGACCTGTCTCAGGTGGGTGAGGATATTGCAGAAGACTCACAGAATCATTGTCATGGCAGACAAAGCAAGAGGACATGGGGACCTAGACTATGAAGAATGGAAGGAATAGTGATGAGCAGTTCCAGTTTGCCGACCCCCAGGAGGGGTGATGTGCCTTCGCCAGCAATGGAGCTGCTGGGAGAAATTTCTTGGCCTTGGACAAAGGTCCTCCTCCACTCCTACACCCACTCCTGTTCCTTTTATTTTCCTACTAGATTTCAGATGTCCAAATGTTGTTGGGAGGAACTAAAAGGAAGAGGCTCAAAAAAAATAGAAGGGTGAAAAGATAAATGAAAGGAAAACTCAGAGTTACACTTTGCCACACACATCAAAAGAAGGAGCAGTTCTGTTTGGACAGCCTCTTCTGTAACAACGAACACAATTTTTTTTACCATTGACTGAGACTCCCAGTATGGGATTTGAAAAGCAGCTCTCTCTGTGCCATAACCCTGGGGGTTTTGTGAGGAGGACTAAATATCACTCTCCTTTTCCAACAACCCCTTATTGTTTCAATCGCTCTATTAAAATTATTTGCACTCACTTAGCTTTTACTATCTTTTTTCTGTGAGGATGGAGAGTATGCTTCATAATTCCCTACTTGTTCCCTTTACTCAATACACTGCATTGAATAGTATTCTACAATTAGCTACTTATTGCTATGGATCATAACAACAGCCATAATCACAGCGGAGAAGAGCTATTGGATTTGGCTAGAAAAAAATGTGATTGATAAACCTAGTGAAGAGGATAATGGGTGAAGTAATTAAATTGTAATTGGAAAAAAAAAAGGTGCTACGAAGTGAGGTGTTTGGGAAGAAAAAAGAAGACTATTCATTTGAACTTAGGTACTGAAATGATGACCTTAGGCTCCTCCTTAGGCCAAGGAAAAAAGCGAAATAAACCCTGTCACAGAAAAGGAGTGGCAGAGTCAGATGATTTTTCCAATAAGAGATTTCAACATATTATAAGGCAGAAGGCATCCTAGAGGAGACATTCAAAATGTCGGCAGGGGAGCAAATAGTTATCATAGAAGGAGGTGAACAGAATAGAAATTTAGCAAAATCAACAAGTGCACCCTCTAAGGTACTATTCTCTCCCGCTGACCCCACCTACCTCATGGTCCCCTCTACGGACCCCCTCCTGGGGCTGGTAATAAGGTTGGCCTGTCTTGCTTTCCCACCCAACCCCAGCTATCCCCTTCCCCTACCCCGACTCCAAGTGGATGGGGCCTGATGAAAGTCTAAGCAGCATTGAGTTCAAGGGGATCTCAGAGTTCTGAAGAGCAATAATCTTGCTTTCTGCCACAGAGGTCACCATCCCCATCCTCTTTCTTCTCCATGTTTTTCAATCAGTCCTGACAGTGTACATACCTCATGCCCCAGGTGTCAGGGACTGTGCACAAGTAATGTTGCTGTAGCCCCAGCACCTGAGCCAAATGGCAAAGGAAAAACAATGCTTCTCTAATCTGCTGCTTCACTCTTCCCTCCTCCACCCCACCCCCCCATTCCGTGCTGCTCACTCACACTTGCCTTATATCCGGATTCTCCAGTTTGTATTCTGTTTACTTCGTGCCAAGTCCGCATTTTCTATGATTCCCTCAATGAGGGAGTCATCTGATTCAAATGCTTGATGCTAAGAAGTGGGTGACACATAAACCTAATCTTCTCAGGAGTTACTGACATCGCTACCTCTTCATACTGTCCAAGTTAAGAATTCATGGAATACTTACAACCCATTAATCCTTTTAAAATAATAGTACCTATAAATTGTGAGGATTAAATTAAATAATACATACAAACACTTAATATGATGCCTGGCATATAGTAAGCACTCAATAAAAGTTAGCTGTTATTACTTGTATTTTTTATGTTGTTGATTTTTGGAGAGATGGAGTTTTAGCCACCAATGTCCATCAACGAATAAAATATATAGTCCACATACTTGAGTTCACCAGTGCTTCACCACTGGAGTGGCTCTACCCTCCAGGAACTTGTGTCTCCTTCTTTCTATGGAACAGACAGCATTCAAGTGCCAAGTGGTGAGGTCTCCAGGGCTATTCCTATGTAGAGCCTTGCCTTCGGTGGTTAAGGATCAAGACTGCCTCTGGGAGTGCCCTCCATATGCCAGCCTGCATTTCATTTCATCCTCCCGACAACCTGAAAAACAGGTCACCACCACCTCATTTTAGGGATGAGCAACTAGGGTCGAAGGGCTAAGTGACAGGCTAGTAAGTAGCAGGATTGGGAACAAACACAACTTGTCTGAGTCCAGGTCTCACTATGACTAGGGATGTGGTTGAAAGTTGAAAAACTGGTTCTGAAGAAGTAATGATGCCTTTGCACAGAGATGTGTCTTTCAGGGGTGTTTTCTTTGGCCTTATAATTTCAAAACAGCTAATAATTGTTGTCTTTATTTGATCGTTAAATCCATCACTGTAAAACAATTTATGAGCCATAAGTCTTATTTGTAATGGGCATAAGACATTAGCTTCACACTTGAAAACTTGTTTATCTCAATGCCCTTTAAGGCTATTTCTATTTTCTTTGTTAAAATGGAAGTCATATGTTCACTTGGTAAGATGTTTAACAAACTTTGAGTTAAATGTCCATCTAGGGTGATTTTCTCCATACATTTCTCTTTTTATTCTTGGAAACTATTTGAGCCGATTCCTATTGTCCCATGAAAAGTGAAACCACCTTTTTGAACTTCAGGAGAAAAAAGCAATTCCTGTGTCACTTTCCATTTTCTATTTAGGACCAGTCAAATACATTTGTGTATTTTAGGACATTAAATATAACCTGCTCTGGGTCCAAGTTTTGTAACAAAACTGAAATCCCAGGGACTTTGCCATTCACCTACAGCATAGAGTTTTAGTTCCGTTACATCTTGTGTCAAGTTAGAGTTCTCCAGATTTGCATTCTTCCTTTCACATACCCCCTTCCAAGACAAATCCATTTGGCTGGGAAGTAGATGAGCTACTGATTTGAGTAGCTTAAGAAATAATGTGAGCTTATTTTTATTTTGAGGTGTGTGCATGTGCACATGTATGTTTTATTCTTTGCCTCATTATAAAAGATGAGTTCCTGAAATTAGATTTCTGGAAAAGCTCAGAGATATTAATGGAATAGATGTATTCAAGCTCAGTTGTAGAAACCCAGCCATTGAAGCCCACGAGAGTAGATGGGCCATCTTAGAGATTCCTTGGTAAAATTTTAGAGAAAACAACCAGGTAGGGCAGGGATGCAGAAATCTGAGATTATGGAAAATATCTGCATGAGTGATTTAGAGATGCTTTCGCTAAATCTTATTACAAAACATAAGTGTATGTTTATCTTCAATTTCTTCAATGGTCAACATCTCTTTAATTGCTCCCTTTAAAAAGTCTACAGAGTATCATTGAAATATTGGTTAGTATTCATATATTATAATACATGGTAATTTTATGCTGGGAAGGCATCTACCCTAAGAGATAATGATCCAAAACCTCTAAAAGTTATACCAAGGAAAACAAGTCCTTTGTTGGTCTGTATTGTCACTTAACTTAGAAGTACCAAACATGGGTTATTGTACACATCATTTGACTTTGAATGGTATGCTAGTAATTGTTTATTCAGGTAATGTATTAGACCTCTCATGCTTTTACTCGTCAGGGAAACAATGCAACAAATTAATAGAGTATTGCCTCAGGGCACAGTTTCCAAATGAGTTATGTTTAAGCTGAAAAGTAATAGGTTCAATAATCACCTCTTTTTCCTCTTCTTTATGTGATCCTAGCGATAGAAACAGAAGGTAGATAAGACAGAAAAACTAATTAAGGAGGAACAGTCATGATGTCCTCTTTCAATGTGCTTTTCATATTTTCCAGAAATAAACATGGTGACCCTCAGAACTACATAATTTGCATGAATTAGAAACAAATTTATACCATCTGATGCTGGACTTCTAGTCCTCACCTCTGCTGACCTTTTGCAACACTGAGAAGCTTATTATGGCTCTGAAATATTCAATCTGGAGAAAATCCTGATTATGTCCCTCTGAAAATTCATCTGTGTTGCTTGGTATACTTGAGCTTAAGATGTCAGTTTTTTTTTTTAACTGAAAGCATAGACAGTTTATCAAATGGTGTTATGGAGTTTCAGAAAAGAAATTGATTTCCCACAGAGAGTCAAATTTGGTCCAGGAATGAATTCAGCACATTGGCTTTTTAAAGGAAATGCTTGGCTGTATCCATTTGGGAATCTCCTTAAGCAATAAATTTGATGATTTAGGCATGTACCTTCCAGTGTGTCTACTGTGTTGGATAATGTTGAGTTATCTCTGATTAAGGGGAACATGCTTCGTTATGCTAAGTTGCTTTCATCATTATTCATTTTTTAGCTGCTTTAATGTATTCTCCTGATATTCTCACATTAATAATAAGAGTCAACTTGGATTTTGCCAAACATTTTTGGAAGGTTCCTAAGAACATTCCTCTTTCACTTTTTCTCTGCCCCTTCTTTCCCTACTAAAGACTATACAATATTATGTCCTTAGAAGGAAAAATGGACTCAAAAACCTTTCATCTTGTTTTATCGAGGTAAGAACAAGAATTTAAGGGACTAGCCAGGGCTTGATGTATGAAAACTTTAAGTAAGTATAATTTGTATGTATGAAAACTTTAAGTAATGGGAAGAATACAATTTTACCCTACTTCAGTCTTGTTCTTATATATAATATGTAAGCACATGGGGCTTGGGATCTTGAAGATCTCCGTATGAATCCTGGCTCTGCAACGTATTGTCTTCATGTTTCTGGTTATATTATAAAATGTACTTACCTTTAGCTTCTCCATCTGTGAAATAAGATTAATAATATCCATATCATTGTTTTGTTTCAAGAATTTGCTGTGGAAAATATAGATAAAGCACTTAGTAATATCTGACATGTATTAATTAATCAAAAGTGGATGTTTTCTTTTCAAATTTCATGTATAAAATTGATATACTTCCTAAATAGGCTATTTTATAAGAAATTCATTCAGTATGACTTGCTGTGACCATATTACTCAGGATTGTGATAGTGATTGTTATGATAGATGAAATAAGTAGGTTATAAATAAATAGATGAAATTCATGCACTTTCCAGACCAACCTGACGTTATAGAGGAAAAATGTTAGTGTTGATTCAGCTAGAACTGGCTTAAGATTTTACTTCTAAGATATTAAACCTGTTTGACCAAGAGAAATTTAATTAAACTCTTTTCTTGGTTTCTTTAATTTAATTGGACATAAAAGATAAAGCTATATAAAGGTAAAAGAACTGTTTTGAAGGCAATGTATGTTAAATACTTAAACTAGTGTTTGGGACTTCATATAGAACTCAGTTAATGTCAATATCCTTTCAATATATCCACTCAGTCTTCAGTGGAACTAGTACACAGTCCTACAAATGATGATCCCTGAAATATTTTACTTATCTTTCACATTGGTCTCATCATTGGACTTCATCTATTGCTTTAAGTGCATCTGTCCACCAGAATGTTATTCTGTCTCCCAAACCTGTCTTCATGCCCAATGTGAAGATACTCTCTCCTTTGTCAGGAGCCAGACAAAAGCTTTCCTGACTGCCAATGGAATGGATGAGTCCTCTTCCATACCACCATGTCTCCACCATAACTTGAACACATTGCAAATTAGCACTTGCAACACTTTTGTCCCCTTATTCATTTGTGTATATGCTTCTCTCTTTAAGACTAACTGCACTCCTTAGAGGCCAGGATCATATCTTGTCTAGCTTTGTTTTGTCTGTTTGTTCATCTGTTTTGTTACCAGTGCTTGGCACAGAGTAAACATTCAATTTTTTGTTGAGTTGGTTGAGTGGGTTGAGTGGGTGGGTGGGTGGGTGGATGGATGGATGGATGGATGGATAAGAGAAATAAACATATTGTTGGATAAATGACCCCAAAAGCTTCTTCTAGAGTACTTAAAAATTAGCTAAGTGGAACAAGGAATGCTGCCTCCCATTAGCAGTGGTTATACACAAACTCAATTTTCATGGGATACCAAGCTCTCAACTGCCAAGATCTCCAGGTGGCAGGTAGCATCCTTTCCCAGCTCACCCCTGACCAGGTTCTACCTGAGTTCAGACTTTGTTTCCAAGCTGTCCATGAAACCCACAAGGCCATGCCCACTCTTGCTCTATAAAGAAAGGACAGTGAACTTTGCTGGAGGCTTACTGTTAAAATCTAGCACTCCTAGTGCATCCAGCTGCACCTCATCCCTAGGATGCCTCTCGGGGGATGCTGAGAGAATGAGGGAGGGACTGCATTCACCTGCCAACACTTCTTCCTGGACATGAGTTCCAGGCTGTATCAAGTGATGCTGTTGGTGCTTTCTCCAGGTTCCTTTCAGGACAGATAGTTGATTTGACAAAAGCATTAAGTCTATTAAGTGATAATTAAAGAATGTAGGGTCTATTAATTGAAGAGTTTGTAAATGCAGGCAGGTAACCATACCAAAAAGCCTAGGCTCAGAATAAACACTAGACTAGGACAGAAATTTCAGCACTGGAATTCATAAAACATAAGGTCCTAGAGCTAAGCCCTCAAGAGAATAAAACACACCTGATTATATCTTTATGCACATATATATTTAAAAAAAGATATGAGGCAACTCACAAGTTCACCTATAAGAAGATAGAAAAATATAAGAGAAAATCAAGGGCAGGGAAAGTACAGACTTCCTGAAAGGTTAGTCTAGGGGAAATGAGAATGAAGTAGGCCACAAGATCAGAGGTGGTTAATGCAAGTGTGTCTCAGATTTGGCTCAAGCTTCACAAACATTCTCAGTGAAAGAATCTGGTCAAAAAAGAGTCTTTGCCCTACATTTATATGTTAGAAATAGCACTGAGAAGAAAAGAAGACCTCTTTGTCCTCCATGGCTTCCACATAACCTAAAGAAACACTGAGAAGTGATTTTGTGGGGGAGGGAGGAAAGAGGAAAAACTGAACTTACTGAATTATTCTATACATGTAAACAGGAGAATCTGAGGTCCTATCGTCTTGAGCTGGATGCTAAATATCATCTCTGAATCTTTTAATAAGAATGCATAGCAATATTAATAATGCTATTTAGTGTCTCCTGCAGGCTAACTGCTGTTCGGAATTTTGTCATGTATTCCTTAAACAATGCTCTGTAGTGGATAAAATATGCACTTGAGAAAATTGAGAAGTCCAGTGACTTCTATGCCTAGCAAGCAGATGTACACAGATTTGTAAAACTCCCAAGCCTCCTTACTTAACGATCATATCATACTGCTTCCAGATAGACCCGTCTGAACATCTAAAGATTGATTTACCGGAAGTCTTCTATTGCAGAGCATGATGTGTTTGGGTTTAACCAGAAATTTACACGGGAGGAGAATCTATTGGCTATGGTAAAGCAAGGGGTCTCCAAAGCCAGCAATCTGACTGTCCTGGATGATAACTCTAACACAGGACTTGAGAGGCACCGTCTGTTCAGACTTGTTTGTTTGTTCTAGAATAAGCTGGTGAGAACATCTCTGTTCATTTTTATCCACTATATATTGTAGCACTGGGGTAATGAGTGTGATTGGGTTGATACTGGAATTGGGCATTACAACAGACAAAATGCAACAAGCATCGTTATACCAAAATCATTTCATAAGGTTCCCACAGATAAGGAGGAGAGTGGAACCAAATCCACAGTGGATCCACCAACATGAGTTGTGGACACACCTTGCATCGCGTCACAGGGCTCTCTTCCAAAAAGAGATCAAGCTCAGTGTTGTTTTGTTAATAAGACCTGACAGAATTATTGCCTAGGGTGCTATATAAACACTGATTTTACTCTTTTAAAGCAATTAAAAAGTCATCAAAAGACTTTAAGCATCAGTTATAATTATATACACTATAGTACTCTTAGAAATACGATTTACCAGTTTAATTGATCTCAGAACTAAGAAAGGTGAAAATGAAAATACACAGTAATTTCTTAGGATATGATTTTACAGTTCTCAGAATTTGTGTTTCCCAAACAAACTTATCTTTCATTGTTATTACTTTTAAATAAATACAATAATGGATTTATGTCCTCTCATTCTGTTTTGAGTTAGCCTCAAAAAAATGTTCCAGTGTCACTTATATTTCATCTCTATTACATGTTTTACAATTACTGGGCTTAATTATTTTCCAAATTATTATTAAATTTATTATAATATTATTGACTATGTTCCTTATGCTGTACATTACATCCCCATGACTTAATTTATTTTGTAAGTGGAAGTTTGTACCTCTTAATCCCTTAGTTTGCCTGCCCCCCTCCCCACCCTGACCTGCCTCTGGTAACAGTTTGTTTCTTACATCTATGAGTCTGTTTCTGTTTTGCTTATTTGTTTTGTTTTTTAGATTCCACATATAAGTGAAATCATATGGTATTTGTCTTTTCAGACTTATTTCACTTAGCATAATAACCTCCAGATCCATCCATGTTGTCACAAATGGCAAGATGTCAATCTTTTTTTATGGCTGAGTAATGTTCCATTGTGTACATATACCACATCTTCTTTATCAGTGCATCCATTGATGGATACTTAGGTTGCTTCCATACGTAGACTATTATAAATAATGCTTCAATGAACATAGGTAAGCATATATCTCTTTGAATTGGTGTTTTTGTTTGCTTTGGATAAATACCCAGAAGTAGAATTTCTGGATTGTATGGTAGTTCTATTTTTATTTTTATTTTTTTTTGTAATTGAATTTACCAATTTACATTCCTTCCCAAAATGCAAAGTATAAGAAAGTGGCCCATGTAGCAAAAGTCTTTTGCATGTAGGTATCCCGTTTTCCCAGCACCATTTATTAAAAATTATAAAAAATAGATCCCCACTCTTACCTCCTTTGTCATAGATTAATTGACCATACATACGTGGATCTATTTCTGGGTTCCCAATGCTGTTCCACTGATCTATGTGTCTGTTTTCACGCTAGTACTATACTGTTTTGATAACTATAGCTTTGTATAGTTTGAAATCAGGAAGTGTGATGCCTCCAGCTTTGTTCTTCTTTCTCACAATTTCTTTGGCTCTTTGGGGTCTTTTGTGGTTCCATACAAATTTTAGAACTCTTTGTTCTGGTTGTGTGAAAAATACCATAGGTATTTTGTTGGCAATTGCATTGAATCTATAGATTGTTTTGGGTGGTATGGACAATATTCAGCAATATTCAACAATATTCTTCCAATTCATGAGCACAGTAATCTCTCTCCTTTTATTTGTGTCATCTTCAATTTCTTTCATCAAAAGTCTTAAAGTTCTTAGAGTACAGGTCTTTCACCTCCTTGGTTAAATTTAAGGGCTTAATTCTTATGTCACCTTTGAGGTATCTGGGGCAGAGAGAGGTCAGGAAACCTGGTGAAGGTCCCACAGGGAAAAACAGATAAAGATCTCTCTGGTTCCAAAGTCTGCTCTCTCCCCATACTCCATATTCTTCTGTCCTGTGAATTCATTCACATTTTCCAGAGCAAGTAAATACTAGCATCTTCTTATGAAATTGTAAGTCCTGTGAGATTTGGGATCAGGAGGCTTCTTCACAAAAGCCAAGTTCTCAGATTTTTACATGGAAACATCCCAGCATTAGGTTTGTGATATCTTATTGCTCACTAAGGATCATCTTTCATTGCAGAAGCCAAAAGTTGGAACCTCAGGCCAGGAAGGTGTCCGTTAGAGGCCGATATACTTTTTGTCCTTGACTCCTGCCTTCTTTGATTTGAGGCATTTGCCGGGTATACTATTCAATTTACTTTCTCAGAGCTGTGCAGGTGATTGACATGGAGCCAAGTTTGCTGGGTGTCCTGGACTGTGTTTGCTGGCTGAGTCCTGTATTATCCTCTTTTTTTCCTATCTCAATTTCCTTTCTCCTCCTTTCTCAAGCTGCTTCCCTTTAGTGAAGCTCTCAGTAAAACAACCTCTTCTTTGCTCTCTTTGGTTTCATCAAGTTCAAATATTGTATTTTCTAATTATTTCATGTTGTCCCTTTCATCTCCATGCTCCTAAAACAATGTGTACACTTCCAGTCCTGCATTCACCATATAGTGTCAGAATGATCTCCTTACCAGTGCTTCCCTTTAACCTGCTTTATGCATTCTCATATCCCCACCCTGTAGACATTAAAAATATATTTGTCTATTCTTTGTTAAGAATATGAATTCCTTAAAAACAGAAGTCATATTTACTTATTGTGTACCCTATCTTTTCCTTAGCTGGTACTTGGATATCTAAGATAGTAATTTGGAGTTTATCCCTGAAGCATCTAGAAATCTCTTGACCTGGATGGAATGGAAATTAATCCTGGAGGTAATTAGCCAGGAAACAAAAGGAAGGGAAAGGGAGAAGGTGGGAAGGGGGAGAGAGGAAAAAGAAGGAGAGGAGAGGAATAAAAGAAATAAAAAGATTGCAAGAATACTGTCATAATCACATAGCTATCAATTATTGGGTTCTTGCTAGGTTATTTGTCACAGTATACAGGACAATAGCTCATTCAGTGTTCTCGGTCACTGCGTGTGACTTAAGTACTACTTTACAGATGTAAAAACTAAGCCTCGCATTCAGTAACTGGCCTAAAATGACCCAGCTAGTGGCCAAATTGTGATAGATAGTTCAATACCACTCTGTTCAAGAGTAACTAGTATGTGCCTACATATGCCCTGCATAATCTGAATACTGCATGATTCTCCCACAGTAGAGGATAAGAAGTTAACCTCCTTAATGCTGATGAGAAGTTGCATTCATACCCTGATAACATGGGTTTCATACGCGAATTTTTTAATCTGGTCTCAGCTCTGCATTCTCTTTTCTGATTTTCATCCTCTTTGAAAATTTCTGTTCAGTTTAAATATTTGCATAGGGAGTCTCAGGCCATTCTGAAACCATACCAAGTATAAAACAAAATAGGATAATTTGGTTCTGTTTCAGGATAATATGAGGTAGGATAAATAAATATCACATGGTTTGGCCCCAGGAGGAAGCACTGTATGATGTCATAGGTTTCTGAATCAGACGGCACCTGTGAACCAGCTAAAGGCTGGTTTTGCAACTTGCTGTGTGTCTTTGGGTAAATTAACTCCTCAGCGTCCCATTTATGAACTTGGCAAGGAGTACAAAAACGGAAAGCACTTAGCACAGTGTTATACATCTAAGAGATGCTCAGTATGTGACAGTTGCTATTATTTACAATAAATGGAAATATAAAATATAAAACTTCTTTAAATATAAGATATGATTATTACTTCGGTTAGAAAGAGGCTATGAGTTCCAAGTGGCAGGGAAATTGCTTAACAAAATGTAGAGAAGGGAGCTCCCAGCCCCTTGGCAGCAGGACTGGTGGACATCGGTGCTGGAAGCTCATTTCACTGAAATGGGGGGGGGAAGGGGCGCCTGCGCATCTGCAGCCCATGGATCGTCAGGTACGTGGGCCTTTACCAAGTGTCCAGGCAGTCAGCCCTCAGGGCCAGTGTGTTACTTTGCGAAATTGAAATTTGAAGAATTTAATTTACTGTGCGCCAGACACTGTTTTAAGGGTTTCACAAATGTCTTAATCCTTATGACAGTGCTAGGAGAGAGGTGATATTATTAGCCCAAATTTATAGCCGTTGAAACAGGCACAGAGAGGTTCAGTAACTTGACTAAGATCAGTAAATGGTGGAGTTGGGACTTGAAACCAGGCAGTAGGAATTGTTTTCATTACAATAAATGAATAACATATCATAATAATTTTTATGTCACCTGGATAAGTTATGTTATGTTCAGAGGATGAAACACGAAAATTAGAAACAGAAGAACTTGACTGATGTTTAACTTTGTGTCTTTGGCCACAAACGGACCTTGATTTCCTCATCCATTAAATGGGGATGATAAAAATGAATGACCTGGGATGCCTGGGTGACTCAGTCAGTTGATCGGCTGCCTTTGGCTCAGATCATGATCTCAGGATCCTGGGATGGAGTCCCGCATTGGGCTCCCTGCTCAGCGGGGAGTCTGCTTCTCCCTCTGCCTGCCTCTCCCCCTGCTTGTGCTCTCTCTCTCTCTGACAAATGAATAAATAAAGTCTCTAAAAAAAAATGAATAACCTTACAAGGGTGTTAGGAAGATAATGTATTCAAAGATGTTTTGTGAATTGTGACACACTGTACAAAGGGAAGAATTACTTACTGCTTCTAATTTAGGCTTATATTATTCCAAGGTGTTTGTGCACGTGTGTGTGTGCGGGCACGCGCTGCAGATTCAAATCTGCATTGTACAAACTTGTAGCAACATTGTACACGTTCCTTTTTTTCCTTTTTGAAATGTTTGTTGTTTGCTCTACAGTTGGGAAACATCCTTGTGATGGAAAGTCATATAAAATTCATACCAGACAGACTTGATTGTGATGACTGAAAGAAACCACTTGGGTTTATTATTATGCAGTACGTACATCGTCATGAGAAACTTCTCTGTTGTTCTGCTGAATATGGCACATTTATGCATTTTATGTTACTGCTGAAATGTGTAGTGTCAGGCCTTTTTGTTATAGAATCAGTACCTGTTATCAGAGTTATGAGAGCATTCATTTGAGACTTTTATAAATATTTAGACCATGGAACCAAAACCAAACTCTGCTCAAACTCTGTGTCCAGATTTAGTAAATAGAACTTAATTTTATAAAGATATAGGGAAGCCCCAATTAACTTAATTCTTGCATCTAAATAAAGAACCTGAATTCAATTTAATTATTTTAATCCATTCTAATCAATAGGTTGGTGATCTTTAAGAAAGTGAGTTTTAGCTTTGCTGATATAACTGTTTTGGTTTTTTTTGTTTTTTTTTTTTGGTAAATGTTCTTATTGAAAGATACCCTTGTTCATTTAAACACACTTCCGGTTGCTTTTTGCCAGATAATACTGACTTTTCTCTCTCTTACCTCCCCCTTTGCTCTATTTGAGTGACATAGCATAATGGATAATTAGTTATTTTTGTTAGTTGGTAGTTTTGAGGGGAACTACATAGGATATCTACCAACTTGCATGTAGACGGTGGAAAAATTATAACTGCTCCTAATCATCTCTCTGAACCTGTATCAGCTTCTCTAGGCTGTGGATCTTAAATATGGAAATGCCTTTCCAGTACAGAATATATGGAAGGAACACATATTGGATTCCACATGTTATATTTATGTTTATGTCTCTCTTCAAAACAAATTCTGTTTTGGGGTGGCTGGGTGTCTCAGCTGGTTAAGTGTCTGCCTTCAGCTCAGGTCATGAGCTCAGGGTCCTGGGATTGAGCCCCCAGTTGGGCTCTCTGCTCAGCAGGGAGTCTGCTTCTCCCTCTTCCTCTGCCCTTACCACCCCCACCCCCACTCATGTTCTCTCTCTCTACCTCAAATAAATAAAATATTAAAAAAAAAGAGAGAGAACCCAAAGAATATACACAAAGAGGCAACCAGGAATGCCGAGATGAATTTATTAATAGATGCAAAATTCATCAGTATCCACTGGGTAATAATCAATTGCATATTCACCAAAACCATTTGCATTTCTGTGGCTAAAAATAATTTGCATTACTGTCCATTTTCTACAATTTGCAGAATTGAAAATAACTCCGTGAACTGCTCAGATAACCCAGAAGGGTACACTAGACAGGACACTCGGGAGTCTTCATGTCCTTCGTAAATTCTTTCCCAATTTCTCCTGATACTCTGTTCCTTAAATATGAATCGAGTGCCTGGCCAGGCATTATGTCACAATTAACTAGAGAAGAAAAACCTGCCACCATAGAGTTTAAAACCATTTTGAAACAGAGAAACAGAGAGACACAAATAAATATCTAATTACACACTGTGGTAAGTGCTATAAAGGAAAGGTGCAAGGTGAAAGGTGAAAAATTATAACAAGAGGAGCAACAAGGGAGGTCTGAGGAAGGATATCGGAGCCATGTTTAGGATTACCCAGAGCCAGCTGTGCAGAGACAGAGAGGGCAACATCCCAGCTTCACAGACTACTTAAATCAATACTATTTGATGGTCCCCCATTTTTAAATCCTCTTCAATTCATCTTTTATCTCCTTTTCTCCCAAGCAGTGAATTGTTGATGTCACCAATATTTCTTTATTCTTAAAATGTCTTCAACTTTCTAACTGTGTAGCTTTTGTTGTTGTTGTTGTTGTTGTTGTTAACTTCTGGGTCAGCATTTATTCAAAAAATTTGTGATCATGACCACCCACATAGTAAGAAACACATTGTTCCTTCTGCCCTCCGTATGCAAAAACTAAAATAGTTATTTCATAAAGTAACACCCTTAATACAAGGGATATTCTTCAGCTATTTTCTGTTTTGTTGTTCTTTCCTGTTTTATTTCATTCTAAAGATGCCAGTCTCATGACCCGCTTGATTGATTTCATAAGCCAAATGGGCAGCCATCTAAAATTTGAAAAGTACTGCTCTAAAACCAGAAGTTTTATTTACTTAGCTTTAGTATCTCTGTCGTACAATGTCTTATTAAAAAGTGGCAAATGAAACAGAAACGCCTTTAGAATCCTATCCTGAACTCTGTCCTCTGGTTCAGGGATTGAGAATCTCTTGATCCTTTTTCTGTGAAGGTCCAGCCTGGATTTCCAAACCAAACATTCAAGTACATGTCACAGTTCTATACCCTGAGACCAAATATCTAAACTTAGCTTTAGTTCCCAAGTGTTCCATGTTTATTCAAATGCTTGTGCGTTTGGACATGCCTTTCCGGTCTCCCGTACCCTTTCTACCTGTTATTCCTCTGGACAACTCCTACTCCATCCTTGGAGTTCCAGCCCAGAAGACTCTCCCAGCAAGACCTGGGGGTCCCTCTCTGATGCTTGTTCTGCCCTATTATAATAGCTATGGCCCTAAGGACCACCTTAATTTTGTACCTAAATGTCTGTGGGCAAGTTGTCTCCCTGCTAAGAATTTAAGATTCCTGAGGGCAAGAATCAAATCTATCTCCTACTATCATGGGAGAGTGGGGTGGGATGAAGGCCTCTTGGTCCAGCACTCACATGATCAAAGAGCTTCAAAAGATATCATCCTCAACTAGGAAGTTCTATATACAGCCTCAGAAATACACTAAGAGAACTAAAAGATGCTCATTTGTATCTGTAGATCTTTGTTTTTCTACTAGGTCATATGGCCTATAATGTGCTATAAATTCATTTTTTTCATGTATTCCATCATTATCTACAAATAGCACAGGCGTATTGTATTATGTTTTCACATTTTTCACTTCTAAAATGTAAAGACTTAAAATGTACCAGTTTTGGCATTATTCTCTTCTCGTTTCTTCATTTTTGAAAATAGATGTGGGAGCTTAAAAATAGAAGTGGGCTGTACCACTATTCAGCTCTTAACGGGGTGACCATGGATATTGTTGAGCAAATGAATGAATGATACATAGATCACATCAGTCTGATATTGGGCAGGATAAGTAGGGCTTGGGGCAAGAATTAAAAAATTGTCAATAATAATTTTCACCCTTCTATGATGGCATTTCTATGTGTTGAAGCCATGATTCGACCTCCTGGACCAAGGTTTCTTGTGTGACATGGCTAACTTCCAACTGTGCCTATGATTTTAAAATGAGCATAGATAATGCTTGGCAATTGTATTTATGACTAGCTCATGTTAACCAACCAAAAAAAAAAAAAACCTTCATGGAAGTAATATTTTACTCATCGGTTTTGTCAAATAGCAGATTCATCCTGCTGGTCTTGACGAAGAATGGATTGATCAGGCTGAAATGTAATTTAAGAAGTTGTTACTCTAATAGCTTAGTACAGTCTACGGCCATCCCACCCTGAATGCGCCCAATCTCATCTAATCGCTTAGTACAGTCTTTGTAATTCCGTATACAAGAGAAAATACATATGCAAATTGATGTTAGTCTTTTAAAAAAATGTGTAGAGATCAAAAGTCCCAGAATCTACTAAATTACACAGCTTCTATAATATGTAGTTAGAGTTTGAATTGTCTCCCATCTAAAGGCAAGACAAACTCTGGCTGTGGAGCGAGTTTCAGCTTTGTCATATGGATGATGCCCCTCAGTCAGACAATGAATGCTGAAACCAAGTGAGACATGCTTCAACATTCCCCCTACCACCCCCCCCAAATTTTTTTTTCACATTAGTCGTAAAGCTAAAATGATTTAGGACAGAATGACATCTGAAAGTCATACTTTAATATTGCCTTTTTAATAAAACTTGTAGCTGATGGTCCTAAATGCACATTCCCTGACCTTAGAGAGATTATTTTAATGGAATCCTGTATATTTATGCTAACAGTAGCTCAAAACATCAACTCAGCCTGACTTTAAATAATGCAGTATGTGACCATTTGCAAATGTTTTTAAGGGTAAGTGAGTGTTTGATATTTTGGCAGAAACTCTCACACACACACTCACCACACCAAAAATTCATTAATTTGCATGCATTAAACAAAAGAAAATGTCAACTACAAGCTTGGTTCTTGCCCCAAAGCTATCATTGGAATCTACTTAATATCTTTTCCACCTGGTTAGATAGATGATCAACTATGAGACTGCCTGGGCCAGCCAGGTTTCTTCTCTCTCCTTCTGACTTCAGCCAAAACACATTTACAGGTTCATGATCTTGTTTCGCTGGAGCCGTGATGGTAAGGGACATTTTCAGGGACTGAATTCGAGGGGATGTCTGTCAGACAGAAACTGGGTGTTGCTGGCTGGGAAGTCTTTAAGTAGCAAACTGCTAGCGCCCTCTAGTGTTACTTTCCCCGGGCACTCAGCCCGCACTGAAGCTTCTGCTCTAAGATGCTTGCAGAAAAGGAAACAGAATGGAACTCTTGGGTCCATCGATTTGATAATAAAGCATATGGGGTGTCTTTTTCTGTTCTGCTACTCCATATCCGTAACTAGAAGATGAGGGTATTCTGTGTCCACTTTTTTGGGGATTCTAATAAGCAAAACACACTCTTCACTCTGTCTCTGCTGGAAGTTAGAGAGGAAACCGGTTGTACCTGAAAGACGTAAAAGACAGACTCTGGGTCCAAAGAAATTTAATTGTAATTTTAAAAATTTCATTTATGTAATATATTTAGATAATGTTTTGAAACACACACTTAGCTCTTAGTGATCTATAGGCTAAATTCTCATTGTCAAATCATCACCCCATATTTCCTTCTTCTCTAACAACCATATTTCTCTACTATGTTCATCTATCAACCGAGAATCATACTGATGAAGTAGATTTAAATTTTTCCCTTTTTTAAATGAAAAATCACATTATGTGTAGTTATGCAACATGTTTTCATAAAAGATATTCCAAAATCAAGTGTGGTTTATTTTCAGGTATCTTATTGGAAATCACTTAAGGTATTTGTTATTAGGGGGTGTAGCTTCTAATGTGCTCATAGCAATAACATCCTTTTGAACAATTCAAACATTATGTTTTTTGGTTCTGTTCCAATATGGAACACCTTGATGGAACAAAATTTTGGTGATACCAGAGTTCACCTCATAGCCAATTTTGGACACCTGATGGTGGAAATGCCAATTCAGTGTTATTAAAATATTTAGATTAATTTTAAAAAATACATTAGAACAGTTATGTGACATCACAAAAGATCCATAAATGAAGTGAGTCATGGTCTTTTGCAGAAATGTATTTTGAATTTGTGCTATCCATGGCCATTTGATGTGAACTGTTGCTGGCTATTAATGATGTTCACAAAACTTTTATTTCATAAAAACCCAGAAATATCAAAGTTTGTTTATTTTATTTGAAAGGACTTAAAACTATTTTAAAACAGAGAAAACGGTTTTACTAAATAAGCAACTGAGAAGCAACACAAGAAAAGTGACGTTCCATGAAAAATATCGTGAACATTGTAGAGAGGAAGATTTATATATATCTAACCCTGAAAGTAATTTCTAGAGACATTATTTTCTGGCTACCATGAATCAAGGAATAGTCCGGACTGAGAGATTTTAACAAATTGAACAACATACTGTTCGTTTTGGTTTTCTATATAATAACTCTGCCTTGAAAAATTTGAAAGAAGAAAACCTAAATGCTTTATAGGTATAGATATTGCTTCAAGGGATAGTGAAAGTTAAATATGAGATGGTGGCTTGAATGATGAGATCAAAATATTGTTCTGTTTTCTACAGAGAAAAAAAATTATATCGTTAAAGTAATTAAACATCAAGCATTTGAACATTAAAGTAATATATAAAACTAAGGAGCCACTTTTAAATTTGTTTTTCTTTAAGAATTTTATTGACAGTTTGAGTGGTTATTCCCTCAACAAAAAGAAGTTTATCTAAATTAAAATTAATGACAAATTATAAGAACTATAAGAGATTATCCAATTCAGCATTGTTGTCAATTTAAGAAGATCTATGTGAAAATCTCAACTATAATAACCATTATTTTACAAAATGAAGGCGAGGAAAATTAAATGTTATGGAATAGACATAATATCTATGAAATATTTATGTGTTTATTTTATGACTCATCTAAACACTGCTGGCCTATCAACAGAACCCTGAGACATACACAGTAATGATTAACATTAGCCATCTTTGATGTCTCACTGATTATCATTCATGAAAAACCCATAGCTTTACCCTTTTTCAATTTTACTGTCATGGAGGTTTATTCATCAAGGTGGGAAGGTAGAATATTTTACTTAATGGTTTATTAGCTTGATTTATAACCTTTTAAGTAGATTTGTGGTGTGAGAAGTCCCCATGTGTTTCCCTTGCTCCTGCTCTTGCAGGTGCTAGGGTTGACCTGCAGAGGGAGCTTCTGGGCAGGACCCCAAGGCAGGGGCACCAGCACCTGCTTGTCCCCACCGAGAATTCTGATTTGTCCGTATCAGTCAGGTCAGCTGCTGCAAGAGTGAGATGCAGGTCAGTTTTGTCAACTCACTGGATGTTCAGGGTTGTGAATCCTCTTATTCCTGAGAGAGTCATTCATGAGAACAGAGTTAGATCTCAAACCTTCACAGATACTGGGTAAGATCCTGTGGTGAAGTCCTGTGATAACTCCTCTTGTAATAAGACTACTCCTGGAAAGACATCCTAATTTATTTTTAAATAAAATTTTTCCACGCATTTCATTGATTACTTGAACCAAGGTATGTCTCTTTTTAATAAAAGGATCCTCAATACAACTGCGTCAAAAAAAAAAATGTATATATGTACTCTGCTTGTGCTAAGTGAAAAAATGAGATCCAACTTTTGTTGTTCCTTTTCAGGACTCCTTACACACCCTCAAGTGTGTCCCGATTTGGAGGGAAAGGTTGACTTTAATCTGAGGTTGAAGCAGAACATGAGGTATAGTCGTAGTATTTCATTTTAAGCAATTTGCAGGTATGACTGGAGGTAGAAATTCTGCCAGGTTATAGCTGTTGATTGGATGGCTTTCATCAAGACTAATTCTTTTACACTTGCATTGGATGCCTCCAAAAGAAACACATGTAAGAGTGTTAACAAGAGAAGAATTTGGGCATGAGGTATGAGGGGAGCAAACACTACCCCGTTAGGAGGTTGGTGGCAACATCAAGCTCATTCTGACAGGTAAGCCCCTAAGCTACGAGAGTGAAGGCAGAACAAGCCAGTACTTCCCCAGACTGATTTGGGCACGCGGCAGTAACACATTACTTATGCCCTCAGGTGGTAATCCTTCCTGCCCTCCTTTTATTTATTTATTTTTTCAAGAAGACAAACATTTCATAATTCTCTTGCTTTTTCCTTTAGTCTTTTATCACTCTCTTCTACCCCACCCTTTTGGTGAATGATGAATCCAGATATTAACATTTTTGTCTTTGTTAATTTCATTTTTTATCATTGAAATTTGAGATTATGTGGCACGGGAGTTAAGAGCAAGGATGCTGGGACCACGATGGCTTTGTTCATACTTGGCTTTATCCCCTATTAGCTGGGTGGGTGGCCTAAATTTTTCTTGGACTCCGCCTTCTCATATCTAAAATGGGAGTACTGGGATGCCTGGGTGGCTCAGTAGGTTAAGCGTCTGTCTTCAGCTCAGGTCATGATCCCAGGCTCCTGGGATCGAGCCCCACATCAGGCTCCCTGCTCAGCGGGAAGCCTGCTTCTCCCTCTCCCTCTGCCTGCCACTCCCCCCTGCTTGTGATCTCTCTCTCTGACAAATAAATAAAATCTTTAAAAAAAATAAAATAAAATGGGAGTACTATTAATGCCACCTCATTAGGTTGTTGAGATTTGAGATAGGGCTATGAGGAAAACCAATAAAAATCCAACAGATACTTACTCTAGGTAGGTGACCAGGGAGGGTTCTCTAGGGAAATGGCATTTAATCTGGGCCCTAAAGGGATACAGAAGGGGCTAGTAGGAAATCTGTCCTGAGAGGCATTCATGTCACATTGCCTGATTTTTTTTCCCTATTAGAAAGTTAGTCACTCTGCTCCACAGTAATGCTAGCTATTAAGGTGCTTTTATGTATTGTATCTTTATACCATGTGTTCCTCGTCACAGTCCTGTGAGATTTAGATGAGGAAACAGGCTCAGAGAAGTTCATTGCTTTGCTCATGTGTTGTTTCTATGACATCACCATGACTCATCCTGGATGGCTCTCATGCAAATGCTTCTTGAAGCTCTGAGGGATGGTACCACCTTTACTCTCCTCCCCCCCCGTCTCTTGCTCTAGACATCTTAGGATCTTGGATTTCCTACTTTCTAGAACCTGAAAGTCTTGCTCTTTTCAAAAGACTTAGCTAGTTGATGTCCACTCTCCTCTTCTCACCACCATGTATCTCTAGCGAGATGTGTGGACAATCATAGACATGACTGGGGATGTCTGAAGTGTAGTTTTGGTTCATACGCATTCAACTCTCTCTTTCTTGCCCCATCATCTCTCCTATTAATTCCAAAAGCCATTTGTACCTGACCCTTTGGTCATTGTGCCCCATGATCTTAGCCAAAATGGATGATGGCCTCACTAGAAAAGGTGGGATTTCCAGAAAAATGCGGCTGTTGGCTGAATTCTTCACCACAAGAAAAACTTCTCTTGATTTAGACACGGGAAGGTTTTTCTTTCTTGTATCCTAAGAATGTACAGTGCTAAGAAATATGAAGAACTGCAACTTCAGGGGGGCATAATTGCTAATGGCTAGAATTTGAAGTTCTTTTTAGCAGCCAACAAGTTAAATCAGAATCAGCTATTATAATTAAAGTGGGAGAAGGAAGATAATTTGAAGAAATATTAAAAAATAAGAAAGTTTAATCTTGACTCTTGACATTTTCAAAGTGCTTGCTTAGTGTAAGTGGAAAACAAATGCTTTTTTTATTTAAATCTCTCTAGTTACAGCTAACAGTCATGTTCATAAAGTGAATCATAGGCTGAAGATCCAAATCATAAAAGCTATTTCCTCATTTTTTTCTGACATATCCAACTCTACAGAAAATACATAAGTCCTACCAAATATCAGTACCTCTCTTATAATCACATACATAATTTATCTGGCATCATCTTGAGAAAGGCATTTCATGTAAGTTAATTTTGGATATTAAGTCCATGCTATTTAGCCACTGATTTTTATTGTAAACGTTTTTCGGTCACAAATATAATGAGCACTTGTTAATTTTTTATGATGAAGTTCATCCTTCCTGCCATTTAGAAAAAGTTATCGAATGATATGAAATGTACAGCTATGAAGACTTTCTTTGATTACAATTGATGTTGGTAATCTTTATATATACTTATTTACCATTTTGATTTCCTTCTCTGTTGATTGCTAGTTTGAATCTTGCCTATTTTCTATTAGGTTGATTGTCTTTATCGTATTTATTTGCATGCACTCTTTATATATTCTGGAAACCAATCATTTGTCTACATATGGATATATCTTCTTTTAGGCTGTGGCTTATTTTTTATTTTTGCCTTTGTAGCATTTGGTTATATAAATATTTTTAATTTTGATGCATTCGTCAGTCTTTTCTATTCTGATTTGTGCTTTTATGTCTTACTTAAAAAAATCCTTTTCTTTCTTTCTTTAGTTTGTAAACATATAGTCCAAAAATTTTCTCCTAACACTTTAAAGTAGTGGTTTTACATTAGATGTTCGATTAATCTGGAATTTATTTAATGAATAATTTGATATGAAGATCTAATTTTCTCTTTTCTAATATGGATTACCAAATTTTCTATCTTCTTGTCCATATTGATTTATAATGCAAATCTGTCAAAAACCAGATATATTCTCCATTTAGTTTCATTACTCTATTTAGTTTCATTACTCTGTTGGTTTATATTTGTGTCAATATTACATTTCTCTAATTTGCTATAGGTTTATTGAATCCTGCTATATTATCATTTCTCAAACTTGTCTCATGACTTCACTGTTCAATATGGATTAGATTTGGCTTTTTAAAAAAACCCTGCTGAAATTAGTATGGCATTGGCTTTATAGATGAAGATATGGATAATTTATATCTTCATGATATTTTATCCTCCTATCTATTAACTTAGCATATATATCCTGCTAGTTAAAATAATGTTATATCTTTTATTAAAGTTTCTTAATTTTTCCCATAATGATTTTGAATATCTTGTTAGTTTTATGCCAAGGTTCTTTGTAACTTGTAATATTATTATAAAAATATGTTTTTAAAATTTTATTGTTTGATGGTAAATAGGACCACAGTTGATATTTTGGCTATACTGACCTTATATCTAGCAATCCTGTTAAACTCTGTTAGTTTTTTGTTTCTATATATTGCTTAGATTTTCTATAAGGATAAGCATGACTGAAAATAAGGACAGTTTTGTATCTTCCTTTTCAGTCTTTAGTTTTGTAGTTCATTTTCATTTCATTGGTTAGGGCCACCAGCCATATTGGCCTCCTTTATTATTTTAATGGGAATGCTTTTAACATTTTCCCATTAACTAGTTGTCTTCTGAGCATTTGTTAGGTTAAAATGTTTCATATCACTATTTGTCAAGATGAAATCTTCTATAACTTTACTAATATTTCATCTGCTTGATCAATCAGTTTTTGGTTAAGGTCTGATAATATTTTCCCTTATGATGATGGATTTATTGATTTCTTTTTCTAAGACTCTTTTCCTCTATATTCAGAATTTGCTTTGTGGTTTTTTGTTTGTTTTTAAGTGTAAATTCAGGATTTTTTATCTTCATGATGTTCAGAGGTTCAGAATTTTTTATCTTCATGATAGACTGTTCTTTTTTTTTTAATTCTTATGTTAATCCCCATACATTACATCATTAGTTTTAGATGTAGTGTTCCATGATTCATTGTTTGTGCATAACACCCAGTGCTCCATGCAGAATGTGCCCTCCTCAATACCCACCACCAGGCTAACCCATCCTCCCACCCCCCTCCCCTCCAGAACCCTGTTTGTTTTTCAGAGTACATCTAGACTGTTCTTTTTACTACTAAGTAGTGACTCTCATTATCCTGATAGTTGTTTTCCTTAAACTCTATACTGTCTGATATTTATATAGCTATACCAGCTTTTCAGTTTTCAGTTAATAAGATATAATTTTCAATACTCTACTTTCACCATTTAGTGTCCCTATGTGTCTCATTTCTAGACACCATATTGGATTATTTTACTGTTGTTTTTAAATCAAATAGGAGAATCTTCTATTCTTAAAGTGGTGAAATTAGTTGGGTTACATTTGTGAATACAAACATTTTGATTTATTTTTTCCATCTTATTTTGTACTTCCTATTTTTTATGCATTTTCTTTCTTATCTGTTATTGTGTTGATCAACTTTTCCTTACCCATCTTTGCCTGCTAAATGTTTTTCAGCAATATGTTCTACTTCAACCTTTCAGTAGTTTCTCTTTCATTTTAGGCATGCATACCTCTTCAAAGAAAATCTAATTTAGTAAATACCATGCCCTCTTCTTAAAAAAGCCTTAGAGTGCCTTAGTTTTAGCCTCATCACTGTTTAGTTTTTTGAGTTGTACTTTGTTTTTAAACTTCCCAAATTGGACACAATTCTTGCTGTTGCTGTACACAACGATGTGAACAGCTGTAAATTTATTTAATCTTTTGAAGATTTGTGTTTCTTCAATACGAGGATTCCATAATTTTTTCAATTCTGGGGACATATCAGCCATTATGTGTTCAAATATTGTCTTCCTCATTCTATTCTCTTATTCTAGGATTCCTACTAGATGTGTGTTCATATGTCTTATTTATCTTTCACATATTTTAACCTAATTTGCATATTTTCCTTATTTTTATTTCACTATACTACAGTAAGCTGAATGCTTTGTGCATTTGCTTTTAGGTTTATCTTTTTTTAAAAAAAAGATTTGTTTATTTGACAGAGAGAGAGACAGCAAGAGAGGGAACACAGCAGGGGGAGTGGGAGAGGGAGAAGCAGGCTTCCCACTGAGCACGGAGCCCGATGCAGGGCTTGATCCCAGGGTCCTGGGATCATGACCTGAGCTGAAGGCAGACGCTTAATGGCTGAGCCACCCAGGTGACCCTAGGTTTATCTTTTTTAATATCAGAGTTGTCTATAGATTTCTCTTTAATAATTTTTTGTTACATCCTACATGTTTTGATATGCGATTTTTAAAAAAATTGTATTTATTTATTTGAGAGAGAGCATGCCCAAGTGGGGGCGGGTGGCAGAGGGAGAGAGAAAGGCAGACTCCCCACTGGGCAGAGAGCCTAACATGTGGCTTGATCCCAGGACCCTGAGATCATGACCTGAGCCGAAGGCAGATGCTTAACGGACTGAGCCCAAGTGCCCTGATATGTGATGTTTTTTTTATTATCATTTGATTCTAAGTATTCTCTGATTTTTATTACTTCTTATTTAGAAGTTTATAAATTTCCAAATATATTTATCTTTTTGTTAGTGTTCTAGTACAGGGTCAGTTATGTCTGTTATCTAGTTGTTGGTGCAGTTCTATATATGGCCTTTAGATTAATATTATTTTATAATTGGTATTGTTTCTATATTTATACCCTTGTTTTATTTTTGTCTATCAATTCGTTCATTCAGGGAAGAATCTCCTATCATGATGAAAAATTTGTAATTTCCTTTTTCAAATTTTGTTCAGTGTTTTCTTTTTATATTTTGGGCCATATTATTAAATGCATACAAGTTTAAAATTGTATCTTAAGACTTGTCTAAGTATTCTCTACCCTCTTTACCACTAGTAATAATTTTACCTTGAAGTCTACTTTATTTCCCATTAAAATAGCTATCTATGATTTCTTTTAGTAGTATTTTCCTGTTAAACTTTTACATCCTTTAACTTTCAACATTTTGTTTCCTTATGTGTTAAATGTGTCTCTTATATATAATTTTGTTTTTGCTTTTTTATTTTATCTAGTCTGATCAACTTTTTTTTAGCTATTAGTCTCTTTATATTATTATTGTCATTTTCATTCATTTATATTTTATAATTTCTCTTTTCCTATTACTTTATATTATCTTTTTTCTCATGCTTTGTCTTCTTATTTGCTTCATTCTGTGTCTTCCTTCAAGATTTTTTATTTTTAACTAATCTTTACACCCAACATGGGCCTCAAACTCACAATCCTGAGATGAAGAGTTGCACTCTCCACCAACTGAGCCAGCCAGGTGCCCCAAACTGTAGCTTCCTTCAACAGTTTGGAACTTAAAGTTTCTCTTCATTTTGTAGTTATCTTGAAAATTGTAACATGCATATTTCAGTTCCCAGTGTTGAGAGTTACTAAATATCTTTAATCACCTCACAAACAAGGGCATTTGAAATGAATTACCCCCAAGCATCCTCTTCGAAATTGTTTTCTGTTTTTGTCCTCAGTCCTAGTCTATCTTGCTTTTATTTTTACTCCATGAATTAATTATTATTGGCATTGTATATACTGCAGTCAGTGTTTGTTTCAGCATGCTCATGTACCATTTTTTCTCCCTCTTTCTTCCTTCATCTCAAACCTTAATTCTGGAATCATTTTCATTTTCCATGAAATAGTTTAGAATTTCATGTATTGAATAGGTACAGGAAATAAATATTTCCTTATGAGTTTGCTGCAAAGGTTTATGATACACCCCAATTCCTAAAAAGTAGTTTTCCTTGATAGAGAGTTGTGGGTTAACTGTTATTTTCTCTTTGTACTCTCCAAAATATACTACAATGTATAATCTCCCATTCTAACTATTGAGAATACAGCTGCCATTTTAATTGACCTCTTTTCTTTCCACTTTTGTTTTCTCTTTGTCATTGTTGCTTTGTAGTCCCTCTGTGATGTATCTAGATATAGATTTCATTTTTTTTCATTCTTTGTGAAGTTTTTTTTGTACTTTCTGTATTTGAGGATCATTGTGTTTCATCAGTTCTGGAAAATTTCCAGCCAATATATCATCAAAACTTACCTCTTCCCCTGATATCCTTTAAGAACTGTGAGTATATAGGTCAGAACTTTTCACTTTATTCTCCATGTTTCTTTACCATGTTTTTCTTTCTTTTTGCAGCATTTGATTTAATATACATTTACCTCTATTTCAGTTCATTAATTCTGCTCTTTTATCTATAGTCTGAGTTGTAACTTTAAATAGTTATTCACTTTATCTCCAGAAGTCCTATTTGGTTATTTTTCATATATGCTTGTTCAATTCTGAAATGTTACTTAATACCTCCAAGAATTTTAATTTATTCTTTTAAATATTAAACATGCCTATTATACTTTGTACCTGAAAATTCTAATATATGCAGCTCATCTAGCTCAAATTCTATATATGTTGCTTCTGATGACTCTCATCCATGGTAGCTTATTTCCTCATGGGTTCGGTGATTTTTTTTTTCCCATTGTGAGTTAATTTTCTTTAAAATTTTTCTGTGGTAAATTTTTGAAGCCTAGGTTTAAAGTGTGTTCCTCCATAGTGGTTTTACGTTTGCTTCTACTAGGCATCTAGGAGCATTACTAACCCAGGATTTTTTTGGGTTAATTTTTTAACCACATAGATTCTTATTAATCCAGCTTCCAAACCAATATGAGTAAAAACTATGGTCTCCTTTTTCTTTTTCCCAATCTTCCAGAGCCAGGGCTGAGTTTCGAACATATCCCACCCACTCCTCAGAAGTCAGAGATTTTTCCTGGTTCATCTGTTGAGCAAGTAGCCATCTGGGGACCCTGGACTTATGTGAGATTCTCCAGTTCTCCAGTTTATTTTCCTTGGGCCTATAGTTTGGCCTTCTGTTACCAGAATGAACAGCTCAAATAAACAACAACAACAACAACAACAACAACAACACACACACACACAGAACCTCAGGCTACTAGCAGATACCTACACAGTAAATACCAGCTTCAAAACTCACTTCCCCCCCTTTTTTTATTATGTTATGTTAATCACCATACATTATATCATTAGTTTTTGATGTAGTGTCCATGATTCATTGTTTGCGTATAACACCCAGTGCTCCGTGCAGTACGTACCCTCTTTAATACCCATCACCAGGCTAACCCATCCCCCTACCCCCCTCCCCTCTAGAACCCTCAGTTTGTTTCTCAGAGTCCATAGTCTCTCATGGTTTGTCTCTCATTCCGATTTCCCCCCCTTCATTTTTCCCTTCCTACTATCTTCTTTTTTGTTTTAACATATAATGTATTATTTGTTTCAGAGGTACAGGTCTGTGATTCATCAGTCTTACACAATTCACAGCGCTCACCATAGCACATACCCTCCCCAGTGTCCATCACCCAGCCACACCATCCCTCCCACCCCCCTCCCCTCCAGCAACCCTCAGTTTGTTTCCTGAGATGAAGAATTCCTCATATCAGTGAGATCATATGATACATGTCTTTCTCTGATTGACTTATTTCACTCAGCATAATACCCTCCAGTTCCATCCACGTCGTTGCAAATGGCAAGATCTCATTCCTTTTGATGGCTGCATAATATTCCATGGTTTATATATACCACATCTTCTTTATCCATTCATCTGTTGATGGGCATCTTGGCTCTTTCCATAGTTTGGCTATTGTGGACATTGCTGCTATAAACATTGGGGTGTACATACCCCTTCGATCACTACATTTGTATCTTTGGGGTAAATACCCAGTAGTGCAATTGCTAGGTTTTACAGTAGCTCTATTTTCAACTTTTTGAGGAACCTCCATACTGTTTGCCAGAGTGGCTGCATCAGCTTGCATTACCACCAACAATGTAGGAGGGTTCCTCTTTCTCCGCATCCCTGCCAACATCTGTCATTTCCTGACTTGTTAATTTTAGCCATTCTGACTGGTGTGAGGTGGTATCTCATTGAGGTTTTGATTTGGATTTCTCTGATGCCGAGTGATGTTGAACACTTTTTCATGTGTCTGTTGGCCATTTGGATGGCTTCTTTGGAAAAATGTCTGTTCGTGTCTTCTGCCCATTTCTTGATTGGATCATTGTTCTTTGGGTGTTGAGTTTGATAAGTTATTTATAGATTTTGGATACTAGCGCTTTTGATCTGTCATTTTCAAATATCTTCTCCCATTCTGTCGGTTGTCTTTTGGTTTTGTTGACTGTTTCTTTTGGTGTGAAAAGCTTTTTATCTTGATGAAGTCCCAATAGTTCATTTTTGCCCTTGCTTCCCTTGACTTTGGCAATGTTTCTAGGAAGAAGTTGCTGTGGCTGAGGTCAAAGAGGTTGCTGCCTGTGTTCTCCTTTAGGATTTTGATGGATTCCTGTCTAACATTTAGGTCTTTCATCCATTTTGAGTCTATTTTTGCGTGTGGTGTAAGGAAATGGTCCAGTTTCATTCTTCTGCATGTGGCTGTCCAATTTTCCCAGCTCCATTTGTTGAACAGACTGTCTTTTTTCCATTGGATAGTCTCTCCTGCTCTGTTGAAGATTAGTTGACCATAGAGTTGAGGGTCCATTTCTGGGCTCTCTATTCTGTTCCATTGATGTATGTGTCTATTTTTGTGACAGTACTATACTGTCTTGATTCTTACAGCTTTGTAATAGAGCTGGAAGTCTGGAATTGTGATGCCACCAGCTTTGCTTGTCTTTTTCAATATTCCTCTGGCTATTCGGGGTCTTTCCTGGTTCCATACAAATTTTAGAATTATTTGTTCCATTTCATTTCTTATAGAACTCTGCTTGGGGAAACTCCATTTGTTGAGTGCCACTGAGGGCATATTTTGCTAAACTGCTGCTCCAGGTATTTTTGTTTGGAAAATCTATCACAGTAGGGCATAGCTGTTTATTGGATGAGCAGAAAAGAAAAATATGCTTGTGGCAACCAGAAAGTTTTAAGGTCTTTCAAGTTGTATAAAATGGACCTGCAGAAACATTTAAGTGTTCTCAGGATGCAAAGTTGGTGCTGAAATGTGATATCAAACCAGTTGCAAAAAGTGTACAGCAGCCATCTCTTGAGGTCAAACCTGGTACCAAATATGCAAGAAAGCTTCAGGATACGTAGCTTGTTGGCCTTGTCCCATATCGTTGCATAATCTGATCATGTGTGAATTTCACAAAAGATTCATATTCTGCTAGTTTGGTATCGAGGATTTGCTCATACTCTTCCCGATTTTTATCGTCATAGTCTTTTAAGAGACGCTCACATATTATTCCAACTTCTCAGAGGGTAAAGGTGGGCTGGTCCTTCTTTATCCAGGAGGAACCTGGAGAAGTAGGTGCTGTGAGTGCTGAGGAATGAGGCTGACTTTCCAAAGTACAAGCTTCACTCTGATTAAGAACAACTTCTAAATGTCTCCACCTTTGATAACAACTATATTCTTGTTTTATGTTCAGAAAAATTTGTTCCGGTGTTGGAAGGTGCCGCTTGCTGCCGGGCGGGGCGGGCTGCAGAGTTGGCGGTGGGGTCTGCGACTGGAGAAACGGTGGAGGCTTGGCGTCCAGGGGCCTGAGGCCCAGAGTGGGGCTGGGCAGAGGGGCACAGCACCGCCGCTTCCGGGAACCAGGGCTCAGTAGAGCCGCCTCGAACTCCATGGGCCGCTTCAACGTCGCCCTGCACGCCATGCTGCTGAGGGGCCAGGGACCCGGAGCTGACGCGGAGGTAACTGCGGCCCAACCTCCAGCTCCTCCGCGGAGCTCGCAAGCCTAGCCCTCACTTATTCCTCTTAGTTGTGCTTTCTGAAGTATTTGGTTTCTGGGAAATTCTCTTTTTTTTAGGCCAGTCAGCCAAACAATGAAAAAAACTTTTTTTTTTCACTTGTATTTGTCTAGTATTTTCAGGTTTGCTGTACTAGGACGATTTCTCTGAGCATCATGTCCACCAAATTATTGGGAAGGGAAACCTCTACTCTCATAAATAGAATTGCTAAACACCACTTGATTTTTTGTGCACATGGACTCATGGTTACCAATATATATATCCGTTATTGTATTGAGTCAAATACAGTGAGGCACCCAACACTTAGTAGGTGCACAGTAAATGACAGTTGAATAAATGATAGTCTCAAGGTTGATATATTTACATAAAGCTACTTTCCCTATATTACATTGTCCCATATTTCTATGATTTTTGGTGCTCATATTATTTTTTTGTCTCCCTCTCAATCATCAAGCTTCCTTTCTTGTGCCTACCTAAAGGAACACCTCACTTCCTGATTCTAACATTTACCAACTTTTCCCCTAGAATGTGTTTAAAATCGCCTTCTATTCTACTTGTAAAAGTAACATATTTTGAAAAGAAGAAAATAGGTAGCACTTGAAATCCCATCTCCCAGATATAATCACTACTCAAACTCTAACAATTCCCTCTTGCCTTTTTGTCTGTGTGTGTCCCACCTATCTGAGATTGCCCTCATGTGCCAGTAAAAGGGAAGAGAAGCACTTTACCCAGCAGGCTGAAGAGATTCCTCAGAGCTCCTGTCAGTTGACAAAGGGCATGGAGCAGATGGAGCTTCTCCCTTTCTGAAACTATGGTTCTTCCCAGAAAGCAATGCTGATGTAAGAATGACTCAGTTAAACAACTGCATTGTTTATTATTGTAATAGAATTTATCAGTGACAAAAAATAAATAAAATTCAGTCAGGAGCAGACTCATGCTGTCAGACTTTAAAGTATATTTTATATTTAATTCAAGTTCTCGAGCTTCATTACATCTTTCTTTGTAGTGTACATAAACTTCTCAGATCTTCCCATACAGTAGGCTATCTAGGACATAAGGGGCCATCCTTCTAATTATTTCCTCATTTGCTTATAGATTTTCTCATTTTAATACTTTCACCATAAATGGGTATAAAGTGCATGTATTATCACATTTCTACTGTTCTACTAAACAGTTGAGAGTTTACTATACTGACAATCTTATATCCTACTTTTTCATTTAATAACATAGGACATAAGACTATTACCATATAATTATTTTAATAAATGTACAGCATTCTGTCATATTGCTGTTCTGTGATTTATTTTCCAGTATTTTTCTGTTGAATTTTCCCCAATATTTTACTGTTGCAAATACCTCATTATGAACATCTTCATGCATAAAGCTTTTTCTACATTTCCGATCTTTTTAAAGTACATAAATCTGTTCCTATGAACTACTCATTTGCTGCTTCTAAACTGCCCTGGGGTAAGAAATTTGATAAATAAGCTTGTTTGAAGTAAAGCTAAGTTAAAAGTCAATAGGCTCTGAAGAAAGATTAAATTCATGGATTAAATTCAAGTCAATTTGTGACTTTTTTTTTGCTTTCCCCTTAGCTTTTTAAATTTAAATTAAATTTAGTTTCAGGGGTAGGATTTAGTGATTCATCAGTTGCATATAACACGCAGTGCTCATTACATCAAGTGCCCATCACCCAATTACTCCATCCCCCCACCCACTTCCCCTCCAGCAACACTCAGTTTGTTTTCTGTAGTTAAGAGTCTCTTATGGTTTACCTCCCTCTGTTTTTATCTTACTTTATTTTTCCTTCCCTTCCCCTATGTTCATGTTTTGTTTCTTAAATTCCACATACAAGTGAAATCATATGATATTTGTTTTTCTTTGACTGACTTATTTTGCTTAGCATAATACCCTCTAGTTCCATCCATGTCATTGCAATGGCAAGATTTCATTCTTTTTGATTGCTGAGTAATACTCCATTGCGTGATTTGTGTGTGTGTGTGTGTGTGTATATACCCCACATTTTTTTTATCTATTCATCTGTTGATGGACATCTGGGCTCTTTCCATATTTTGGCTATGGTGGACATTGCTTCCATAAACATTGGGGTGAATGTGCCCCTTTGAATCACTATTTTTGTATCCTTTGGATAAATCCCTAGTAGTGCAATTGCTGGGTCATAGGGTAGTTCTGTTTTTATTTTTTATTTTTATTTTTTTAATTTAATTTTATTTTTTTAAAGGTTTTATTTATTTATTTGACAGAGAGAGAGCACAAGCAGGGGGAGCAGCAGAGGGAGAGGGAGAAGCAGGCTCCCCGCCGAGCAGGGAGCCCGATGCGGGGCTCGATCCCAGGACCCTGGGACCATGAACTGAGCCAAAGGCAGATGCTTAACCGACTGAGCCACCCAGGCACCCCGGGTAGTTCTGTTTTTAACTTTTTAAAGAACCTTCTTCCAGAGTAGCTGCACCAATCTGCATTCCCACCAACAGTGTAAGAGGGTTCCCCTTTCTCCGCATCCTCGCTGACATCTGTTGTTTCCTGAGTTGTTCATTTTAGCCATTCTGACCAGTGTGAGGTAGTATCTCATTGTAATTTTGATTTGTATTTCCCTGATGATGAGTGATGTTGAGCATTTTTTCATGTGTCTATTGGCCATTTGTATGTCTTCTTTGGAGAAATGTCTGTTCATGTCTTCTGCCCATTTCTTGGCTGATTTCTTGTTTTTTGGGTGTTGAGTTTGATAAGTTCTTTATAGATTTTATATATTCATCCTGCCCATCAGGACTTCATGAAATTTTGATGTCAGAAAAGCCTATCGTGTCCCATCTCCTCCACCCCTACTCCTCAGCCCCCAATCCTACTTCCACACTGGTCCACGTGTTGAATGTGGTTTAATAAATGCCTTCCCCCAAAATGAGGCACCAAATTGCTATAGACCTGTGTGAAAAGCAAAAGACATTTCATAGCTCAAATTGTTAATGTGGTTTGGAAAGGCATAGGCATAAAGTAAAACCTCATTCGTAAAGATCCCATTGAGTCATTATTTATGTATCATTTATGCTAGGCAAAACTTACTTTGTCCTAACAGGCATCTCCATAATGGAAATAAATAATGTAAGCCTTTTTAAAGCTTAATGTTTACAGAAAGTATATATTTATCCATTAGATGTATCTTTGATAAAAACCTTCTACTAGGCAATTCCTTGTTAGCACAGTATGAATTACTCTTTGTATTTGAAAGCAATAAAATCATATTTTTCTAAAATATTAAAAAATGCTAAACTATGACCCCTTCAGATGATCCTCAATTATTCTAATTACTGAGTTTCTATAGTATTTACTCAGTAAAAATGTTGCTTTGCTCAGAAACATTTTTAATAATGCTAAGGATAATTAATGCAGAAAAGAAAAAAATGAGTTTGGCTCCTGGCCAGTTAAAATTAAATATGATCATTTGTGGAATAATTATTATTTTGCACAGTTTAGCTAAAATCCCTAGATACTTAGCTTGCTTTATTCTCGCCTAAGGTATATATTAAAATATCTATTTGTGAACTGAAGGCATATGTTTTGGTTATGTTTATGTCTGATTGATCTTCTTTTTCTCTCTATAATTATTTGCTACACCAGATAGGTGGGTATTGATTTCATAGTAAAATTTATGTTTTGAGAATAAAGGCTTGTGTTTGGTAGGCACACAGCTAATGTTTTCTTTAGTTGTACCTGCCTTTTATAAAGAGAGTGGTAGTGAGGTCAAAGTAGCAGCAGAGAGTTAAAGAGAGCATCTTTTCTTTTTTTGTAGTTGACATGCAAAATTATCTTAATTTCAGGGGTACAACATAGTGATTTGACACTTATACACATTGGGAAGTGATCGCCACTATAAATCTAACTACCACCTGTCTCCATACAAAGTTGTTACAATATTATTGTCTCTATTCCCTGTGCTGCATGTTGCATACCCATGACTCATTTATTTTATAACTAGAAGTTTGTACCTTTGAATCCCCTTCCCCTATTCGCCCATTCTCCCAGCCCACTCCCCTGTGGCTACAACCAATTTGTTGTCTGTGTTTATGAGTCTCTTTCTGTTTTGTTTGTTCATATTTTTTAGATGCCACAAATAAATGAAATTATATGGTATTTATCTTTTTCTATGTGGCTTATTTCACTTAGCATAGCACCCTCTAGTCCAGAAATTGTAATTTTTGAGGTAACTTTATGTTTCATAGTGTTTCTGATCGTGAAAAGATATTCATACCCTTCACCCTCGTAGCCCGTCTCTACCAAATCCACTTCCCCTCCTGCCCTTCTTCTCCTGGCCTTGCTGTTCTTCTGGTCATCCAGGTTGGAAATGACAGTTCTTTTCTGCCCCCCCCCCCCCATTCAGTCTGGCTTCAATTCTTATAGCTGCTTCAGTTCATCATCCTCATGCTTTCTACCAGCTAAGGGTCTTCTCCATCTTTCCTAGATGGTTGTCATATCCTGGTTAGTCTTTGGTTTCAAGAGCCTCCCATCTCTTTCTGAACATTTTTATTTCTATTCTTTCTTATAAGAATTCTAACCATGTCTTTCCCCTACTCGTTAATCTTCACCTGCCTTAGCATAGCCTGTGAGGCTCTCCTCATTCAGTCTTCACCTGTCTTTCCAGACCTATCTCCTCCTGCTTGGTTTATCCATAGGGCCAACTTATCTACCAGGTATGATAGCACAGTACCTAGGGCCCAAAATGCTCTTTGGGGTTCATGACAATATTATAATTTTAATGAATTATAAAATTAGAAGAAAAAATGAATATAATGGTAATAATAATCATGAATTCAGACTGAATATATTTAGCTTTATACCAACACAGCTGTAAAATATCATTTTTAATATGGTTTCTAATGGAGGAATGGGTCCACAAATGCAAAAGTGCCTAAGGCCATGAAAACAATAATGCATCCCTGTTTGCATACATTAAATTCTGGCCCCATTAGATTTCTCATTGTTCCTCACACACCATTCATGCTTTCTTGTTTTCATCACTGTTATTCTCTGTACCTAGAAGTCATAGTCAGACTTAACCCACCCAGTTTTTCCTAAGAAAACTGTACCCAAACTTAAAAGCACAAATAGCTATTTTTCCCTCATCTTTCCTACCCTCCATCTATTTTATATCTATCCTAAATCACATATTTTACATTCTCATCCATTTTTTAACTCAGCAATGATTTACTGAACACCTACTATGTATCAGGCTTTATACAGGAGGAGTCTAAGAGGAATAAAACACCCAATTCTCAATGGGTTCTCATCTCAATGGTATGCCTAAAATGCTCTTTAGGTTTCTCTGCTGCCTATTAAAAACTTAGCTTGAAAGTGTCTTTTGAAACCTTCCCTAACACCCCAAGCAACAATGATCACTCTATCTCCTCCATTCCCATAGGATGTTTAGATGGCATGTATTATATCATATATTATAATTGTTTCAGAATGAGACAGTAAAAGGTATGGTTGGTAATTTCTTGAGGATACTGTGTCTTCCTTCATTTTTGAGTCACAGAGCCTGGCCTATAGAAGGGTGTCAAGGCATGTTTATTAATTAAGTCACTGAAAGAATAATGAAGTCAGTTTTTTGGAACTCAGAACATATTTTTCCATTTTACTATAGAAACACTGTACAAGGAGTTAACTCTTCTAGTCCAGCTTACAAATGACTAACCAATAGCACAAATGAAATAAAATCCAATAGACCTGTTCCACCTAAAAGCCATGGGTTGTGTAATAATGTTTCTATGCAGAAGTTATTCAAAATATGAGTGAAGTATATAACAAATCCTTCTTTCTTGGAGAGAGGATATTGGCTTTGGCTGGCTGGTGGAAGTGGGAGAAAAGTCTTCCAGACCTTAAGATCTGATGATGGTACCTGTATGGCTTGGATTCCAAATTCTAAAAAGGTTGGCTATAGGCATATGGATATAAAAGGACCAGAAAAATAGAGCCTTGAAGGAAATGGTGCGACTAGAAATTCATTTATTAAAAAAAAAAAATCCTATCCCCAACCCTCACTACCACTCCTGACCAAGGCAAAGGCCAAGTCCTCTTAGCCTGCCTGAATCTGTGTTCTCGTGTAAAGGCAAATTCTACTCTTTCTATTCTCATATCTCTCTCAGGAAATAGATGTAGAGTTGGGATTGAATAGTTCCATTGTTTATTTCTCTGTTTCCCTTAAGATTCAATCATTGGCTTTAAACAGCAAGTGTTTGCCTCCTTACTAGGCTACTTCCTTGGTCTCAACCTAACAAACTACCCTTAGTATTCTTAGCACGTTTGTGTGCAAATCTTAACAATCCTTCTGTGCTTACAGATCCTGTCTATTTTTTATATTCATCCTTGATTATCAATCCTTCCTGCGATCTTTCTAAAGGGCCTTTTGGTATTTAAATTCACCATTGCCTCTCATGCCAGTATGTCCTGGTTGGCATCATCATCAGAAAGCTGCCATTCATGACATCCATACTAGTTGCCAGTGCTTTGCAAAGTGTTTCAAATGTGTCATCTCATTTAATTTCACATCAAAGCACAAAAAAATTGTCAGCTTCCAGGACAAATCTGTTTCCCCCCCAAGCCTTCTCTAATCCCTTATCTGCTTTATGTATGTATATATGTATCTATCTATCTATTTTTCTTGAAATATAATTGACATACAACATTATATTAGCTCCAGGTATATAACATGATTCATTATTTGTATATATTGTGAAATGATCACCACAATAAGTCTGGTTATCCATCACCACACAGTTACAATTTTTTTTTTCTTGTGATGAGAACTTCTAAGACTCTCTTAGCAACTTTCAAATATACAGTACAGTATTATTAATTCTAGTTGCCAGGCTGTACATTATATCTCTAGGACTTATTTATTTTGTAACTGGGAATCTGTACCTTTTGACCTCCCATCTGCTTTACATTCATCTAAAGCACTTACAGGGGGCGCCTGGGTGGCTCAGTTGGTTAAGCGACTGCCTTCGGCTCAGGTCATGATCAGGAGTTCCGGGATCGAGTCCCGCATCGGGCTCCCTGCTCGGCGGGGAGTCTGCTTCTCCCTCTGCCCCTCCCCCCTCTCATGTGCTCTCTCTCTCTCTCTCTGTCAAATAATAAATAAAATCTTTAAAAAATAAAAAAATAAAAAAAAAATAAAGCACTTACAGTATTCCACATTGTCTTTGTAATGTCTTCCAGATCTTAACACTTAATATGGTCTGGATCTCAAACTCTAGAAAAGTTGGTAATGGGCACATATGAATAGAAGGACCAGAACTAACTCCAGGGCTTTCGAAGGAGTAGCTGATGGAGACCAGAGCCTCTTGTTGGTTTACACATGCATTTTTCTTCATGCCAAGGGGAAATACTGTCATCCTAAATGAAACTTTCTAGAGATAGTGATATCTCCATGGAGTGCAGAATGACAATTGGAAGCTGACTGGGAGAAATGAGGAGAAAGGGCCCCTTGGGGCAAAGAACAATGTGAGGAAAGATCTGGAAGCCAGAGAGATCACGGCATACTTGAGGAAGTGCCCTCACCTGACAGGAACATAGAATCCAAAGGGGAAAACAGATGAATAGTGTCCTGGCACATATAGGTGCTCAGTAAATATGAATATATGAACATATGAACAAGACTGAAGAGAGATGTACCATCAAATCCATCTTCCCTAAAATCTAGAGAGGAGTTATTGTTAAGAGGGATCAGTAGAGCCATATGCATATCAGATGTCATCTGCGGACTGGAAAGATAATACAGAATGTTTCAAACATATATGCATACTTTTTTGTCAAACAGTATTATGATTAGTTCATAAAACACAAGTTCAAATAAGAGGATTACTGAACTCATGTAGCCTTTTGTCATAAATTGTAGGCAATAGATGTTAAAATTACATGTATTCTCATGCAAGTGGCTGGGAATATAGTTTGTATTAAATTCTAATTAAAAGGCTGAAATTTACTAATCTAATTTCCTTCTATACCTAGTTTGTTGAGAGTCTTTATGATGAAGAGGTGTTGAATTTTGTCAAGTGCTTATTCTGCATCTATTGTGATAATTGTGTGGTTTTTATCCTTCTACCTGTTAATGTGGTATATCACATCAATTGATTTTTGTATGTTGATGAAAGTCACTAATCTGGAATACACACTCATGTCTAATACTCTTCCTCTGGGGGCATTTTCCTATTCTCCAACCACACACCATTTATCAATTTTGTTTAACTCTGTGTTAGGGTACCACATCCTTTCTTGTACCTCCTCACCAGACTGGACAAAGCTTTCTCACACTGGACTTGTCAGCACCAGCTCTATCTTCCTTGATGTCTTTTTTGTAACCCCAGGCCATTTTTCTGCTTTTCTTTCAGGAGAACTACTTAGAAATAACCATTGCCCACTCTTCCTACTGTCTACTTCTCTGGACTCTCTGATATCAAATCTTCCAAACATGTTCTCTATCACTATTTCCATTTTAACTCATCTCTTTCTCTCTTAATCTCATTTTAGTTAGGCTTTCACCCTCACCATTCCACTAAAACTATCCTTGTCAAGGTCTCTTACCAGTGGTTTCCATATTGTTAAGCCCTATGGCCAGTTGCCTATTCTGTGACCTGGCAGTAGCATTTGACCTATTAACCAATAATCTTCCCTAGATTCTTTTTGCACTTAGCTTCCAGAATAACCATTCTCTTGGCTTTCCTTCTATTTCTCTGGCTGTTCTAACTTTTTTTTTTTCTTGTTCCTTCTCACATCCAGAGCTCAAAACTTGGATTGTTTCTTTATTTACTTGCATGCCTTTGGGATCTCAGTCAGTCTTGTGGCTTGAAATATGATTAATCCAGTGAGACTAGTAAAATTTCCTTCTGCTCTGAACCTCTCCCCTAAATTTCCAACTGGTGTATCCACCTGCTTACCTGATAGCTCCACTTGGATATCTATGAGGGATCTCCTGATCTTCTCCCCATGCCAATTTGTGGCCACTCTATCCTTCCAGTTACTCAAGCCAAAAACCTTCAAGTCATATTTGATTCATCTTGGCCAGGCCTACAGCAAATTCTTTTGGTTCTACCTTCAAAATATATCCTAAATCTTGCCCCCTTTACCCATACTACTACCACTCTGGTCTAAGCCGATAGCACTTCTGGCCAGGAGGCAATAGTCTCCTAATGGTTTTCCATGCCTCCATCCTCACCTTTGCCCCTAGAGCTTGTTCTCAAGACAGTAGTCAGAGTGTAATAGAGTGATATTGTCAAAACACAAGTCAGATCATGTCACCCCTCGGCTCTCCGTTTCATTCAAAGTAAAAGCCAAAGTTGGAGCAGTGGCTATAGGGCCCTATGGAAGCCAGTCTCCTGTTTCCTCCCGACTTTTTTCTCTTCTCTTCTTCCCCAGCTCGCTCTGCTCTGGCCACACTGGTTTCTTTAATAGTCCCCAAATATGCCTGCCTGGTCCTTTGAACTTGGCTGTTCTCTCTACTTGGACTACTTTTCCCCAGATATCCACATAGGTTGCCCCCTTGCCCAATTCAAATACTCTTTGGTAAGTTGCCTTTTTGACTTTTTGGCCCTGACGGCTCTATTTAAATCACAACTTCCTATTCTGGGTTGCAACTCTCCATCTCCTTTGCTTGTTTTATATGTCCCCATTTATCACTTCTCTATCATTTATTCAGTTATCTTGTTCATTCCATAAAGGTATTATGTTTGTCCTTCCCCCCCCGCCCACTGCTGTATATGTAGGGTCCAGGAAAGTGTCTAGTGCATAGCTGAAGCTCACTAAATATTTGTTGGTTGAATGAGTGAATTGGACGGAATACATATTTATACTCAGACCTCTAGAGTTTGACTCACTCACCTTCCTTCTGTTTCCACTCTGAATCATCCTGTCAAATACAATGTTTGAGTCACCAGGCCTCTTTTTCTTTCTGAATTTATATGACAGCAGTGTCACTATTATCCCAATATTTTTTGTCATCTTTATTTAGAGAAACAGCATCTTGCTCAAGTGTACAGTAGGACCTGTTAGAACAGCCACTCTGGTTACAGAGAAAACCGGCTTTCATGTTTCCATATATTAATATATTTTATAAACAGAATATGTGCATCTCTTCTGGAAGGTTCTGGTAGCATACAGATGGGACTTGAGGAAGATCATGACAACTAAATTTTTATGGTATTTTATAGTTCCCCAAAGACAAAGGTAGGGCAGGCATTATGATTGCCATCTCTGTGTCCCATCCAGGGAAACTCTATGAGGTTTCTGTTTGTCGAACACAGAGCTGGTCGGTGCTAAAATTAAAACAGTGACTTCAGCCTGTAGAAACCGTGTATTTTTAACAGAATAAAATAACAAGAACCTCCTTAGATGGCAGCATACACACACACTGGCAGCATACACACACACAAAAGGTTTACTTACCTAGAGAGCACCTTATTCTTTTTGTCATGAATTCACTGTTCTGTATTTTAGCATAAAATAAAATTTCTTCTGTAGCATCAAGGTAATATTCATGGTAGAGAAATTGGAAAATACAGAAATATGAAAAAATTAAAGTAAACTCTACCTCCATTAGTAAAAGGTAATAGCCATAAACATTTTGGTGAATTTTGTCTTATTTCTATGTATTTATCATATGATTTACTTAATAAAATTAGGATCATGCTACGAGTCTACATTTTTATGGGGCTTTTCCAGAGAATTGAAAGATACCTTATTTACTGATTCATTCATTCAATAAATTCATTCATTCAATAAATTGGGTACCCGCTATATGCCAGGGAGTTTTCTAGACACTGGGTTTGTTTCATGAACAAAAAGACTTATTCTCTTCCCTCTGAAATCTAACAAAATTGTGAGGTGAGACACAGCAAACAAAGAGAGAAAGCATTGCAAAATGTGAGCTGCTATGAAGAAAATGAATAAGGAATGATGAGAGAGGAAAAACAGCCCTTGAAAATATTATGAGAAGAGAGAGAAGCCATCAATCCCTAAAGGTTGGGAAGTAGCCAGTTATGGGACATGCTAGGGAAATAGCATTCCCAAAAGAGGGAACTGAGAAAAGTCTGTATGGCCCTGGATGGCCATTGAGAGGAAGAGTGGTGTGTCATGGGGCGCCTGGGTGGCTCAGTTGGTTAAGTGTCTGCCTTCGGCTCAGGTCATGATCCCAGGGTCCCAGGATCGAGCCCCGCATCGGGCTCCCTGCTCAGTGGGAAGCCTGCTTCTCCCTCTCCTCCCTGCTCCTGCTCTCTCTTGGTATCTCCATTTCTCTCTCTCTCTCTCTCTCCAATAAATAAAGAAAATCATTAAAAAAAAAAAAAGAGTGGTGTGCCATGCTGTGGGGATTTGACTTTATTCTAAAAATTGTGAGAAGTCCTTGAAATCTGTTAAGAATGGAAATGACATGCCCCAGTGAATGCTTTTAAAACTGTACTTGACTGTGATGGGCAGAAGTGAGAAGACCCGTTCACGGCACTAATGGCTTGGAATAGGCTGGTGGCAAGGCTGATGGAGAGAGGTGGATCAGACCTGACAACTATCTCACAGGTGGAGAGGACAAGACTTGCTGAAGGGATGGATGGGGAGGGCGAGAGTGAGAGAAAGGAAGGAAACAAGGATGACTTCTACATTTCTGGCATGAGCAACTGGGTGTCTGGTGGGCTGGCGATGCCATTTACTGAACGGGGGAAGTCTGGGAGAAAAACATGTTGGCAGGAGAAGGAGCGTGAGAAGGGGGTGTAAGATGAATCAGGAGTGTGGTTTGAAACCTGTTAAATTTGAGATATTTGGAAGACATCCAGGCAGAGATGTTGGAGAGGTAGTTCGATGGTAGCAGTTGAAAATAGAAGTAGAAAGGGAGGAAACTGACATTTCTTGAGCATTTGTAAGACTTAGATACTGCGTGTATGTGGTTTAACACTCCCCAGGCATAAGTAAGCCCGTTTAATAGAGAAACAAAAAATCAGAGTGACCCTAAATGTGACTAGTGGGACTACAAGGCCAAGACTTGAATCCTCCTTTGCCTGGCTCCGAAATCCAGTTTCCACCCACCAAGACTGACAGTTGTTCCCATTTGATTAACATTTAACTGAGCTAGACGTGGCTAGAGGGACAATCAATTAACCATGCTTTAGGAGCATTTAAGAATATAGCAGTACACTTCCTCATTTAATACAGCAAATTAGGGGTGCCTGAGTGGCTCAGTTGGTTAAGCATCTGCTTTTGGCTCAGGTCATGATCCCAGGGTCCCGGGATCGAGTTCCGCATTGGGCTCCCTGCTCAACAGGAAGCCTGCTTCTCTTTCTCCTGCTCCCCCTGCTTGTGCTCTCTCTCTCTCTCTGTCAAATAAATAAATAAGATCTTAATACAGCAAATTATAAAATGTCTGCCTGTGCATGATTGAGAACTAGATTTGTCCTCAGACAGTCCCATCGCCTCACTTCCCAGTCTTCTATGAAATGTGTCAACTATCTTTTGCCACAACAGCTCAAGCACCAAATTTTCCATGGAGCATATTTTTAAATAAATGTTTTATTTTTACATAGTTTTAGATTCATGAAAACTTTGTAAAGTTAGTACAGAGTTCCCATATATACCCCACACCTAGACTCCCCTGTGGCTAACATCTTATATGACTATGGTACATTTGTCAGAAATAAGGAACTGACATTAGTCCATTATTACTCATTAAATCCTAAACATGATTCTGGTTCACAGGGTTTCCCCTAATACCATCCAAGATACTACATTATATTTAGGCATCATGTATCCTTAGGATCCTTTTGGCTCAGAGAGATTCTCAGATTTTCCTTGTTTTTCATGACCTTGACAGTGTTGAAGAGTATGAGTCAGGTATTTTGTGGAATTTCTGCAATTCCAGTTTGTCTGGTGATGTGATCATAGCTAGCCTGGTGTTAGGGTTCATGGGAGGAACACTACAGAGGGGCGTGCCCTCCCCTTCACCTCATGTCACAGGTACCTGCTATTGATAAGACATTAATCATGATGTTGACTTTGATCACTAGGCTGAGGTAGTACTTGCCAGATTTCTTCACTGTAAAGTTACTACCTCCATCTCATGGGTCATATTTTAAATGTCAGGGATTTCCTTCATGTGCTTCTAGAGCTGACATATTGTACCTACACAGGTATTCATTTTGACAATGAATAGCATATTGAGTATACTTGCCAATTACCTTGAAACAACCCCATGTGTCATAGTATCTCCATTTTATATGTGAGGGGAAAAAAGCTACTCAAGCTGAGACATTACATAACTTGCCTCCAGTTGCACAGCTGTTCCCTCCAGGCGGCGTGATTCTATGCCCATCTTTCAAGGGTGGAGCTGACCCCATGCTCTGCCTCCTGCTTGATCTCTGCAGAGCTCACGACAGAGCAGAAAGGCCAAGCTGAGGGCCCTGAGGACTTTGTCATCCGCCTTCTGGGAATTTCTCCCTGTCTTTGGTGTTTAGTTCTCTGTTCCCCTTGCTTTTAGCATTCGTTGTTGATGATCACAACAACTAAGGAAGAAGTATATTTGTGGGTAGGATGGTACTTTTGCCAGGGTTCAGCTCTTGGAAAAGAAGTCCGGAGTCTTTGATCTCTTCAGATTCTAATGGAAATGATTTTTCGAAGCCTCATAGTGATTGCTGTTTTTCTGCTTACGCTCCAAGTAATCAGCACCCTCACCCCACATTATTCAGTGGTGTTTGTGCCACGTTTGTCCCACTGACACACTGTTGTGTGTAGCTACACCCATACATGTCAGATTCCAGGGCCAGGTTGAATGTCTCTCAATGGAAAGGCTCATACTGTTCACATCAAATGCTATTTCATCCTTAGCAGTACTCAGACCTACTTCCCCTTCCTGTGATAATGATGGAAAATGTGTGCTTGCACTTTTCATCAAAGTTGGGGAGAAATTCCATCCAATTGTTATTTTTAGGTTGCTAAAAGAGATAAGAAGCCACAAGTCTGTGCCCTAAATTCAGTGTGTATTCATACAGACAAGATTAGATCTATCAAGTTAATTTATTTCAGAAGTACAGAAATTAAATTAAAGCTTTGATATATTTTCGGGAGACGATGAAGAAAAATATACATATCATTCATATATATTCTTTCGAAAAATGCAAAATGCAATAGAAGCCATTGATACTCTTGAAATTCCAGGGCTATTCAGTTTCCCATAATGTGTAATACATCTTTTATCTTAAAGAATCATAAAGGATATGGTTAAGAAAATTTCATATTTATGTGCATCTCCAGTTACAGAGTCAATGGCACGTTGTTAAAATTTTCATATCTACTCCAGTGTGAGAAGCAGAATCTTTACACAGATAGTCTTTCTTCCAGAGGCTGACTCTTGTCTTACAAATTTTCAAATGGCCTACTAAATATTTAGTCACACTTTTATGTCTCCAAGTGAAGGCAGACCCAGAAAATAAACAAATACCACTTTGACTAGACATTGACTGACATTGACTATAGCCCTCCATGGGGATAACTGCCACACTGCTTTCTTTAAGAGATCTTAAATGAGTAATTCTTATGATTGTGTGGCAATTCTCTGAGATGGTCAATCTTTAATTTTATATCCCTCATATTTCTAAAAAGATGTCACGTGTCAGCAGGTATGTCCTCCACAGCAGACCATGATCCCTTCAATGTGGGAGATGGGCCACCCACAAATTCCATCCCTGGAATTAGCATCCTTTGCCCTGTGTCCCCATGTACCCAACTGGAGTGATCTGACTTGGCATATCTGTTTACTAGCTCAGGGGTGACAACATGACAGTGGCATTTAAAGATACTGTGTGCGGAAAGGATTGATTTACTCTGCACTGACACTTTTAGATCCATTTACATCAACATTTCTGTTCTTATTTTCCCACTATTCTCATATTCCATGTTCTACTGTTTATCTGAGTTGCTTTTGGCATTTTGGGAAGTGTTTGGTACCTTTTATGTATATGTTACGGAAAAAGCACTTTGAGCTCTTCAGAGGAAAATCACTATCTAAATCTTATAAAACTAAAATATCCTCTTGTACGGAAACCTAATACAGACTGCCTCTGAGATACATATATTTGATTTATTTCTATGTCATATAAATGAAATGTGGGTATGTAGAGAAATTTAAGTAATCAACTGAATCTTTTTTTGTTGTACTCTCCTGCATTTGAAAAGATTTTGTAACCCTGATAAATTGTCCTATTTTACATAGAGCATGAATACTTAATGATACATTATACTAAATACTATACTAAATAGTAAATGGTTCTCCCTTTGTCGCATTTTTATTTTAAACTTTGTATTTGATGCATCTTTTTGTTAAGACAAAGCAAGATTAAATTTAATTGTTCTACTGAAAGTTATGATCGTTTTTTTCATTCATTCCTTGAACCTTTCATGTACCAGGCCCTGAGCCAGGCACACTAGAACATGCCTGGGAAGTAGGCAGAATGCCGGGATTCAGCCATTGCTCACATTTTATCGCCCTCTAGAGACCAAAAGAAGGAGCTTCGATCACCTCTGAAGAACTATTTCTCTGAAAAAAGCCACGTTAATTCTACAGTTCTGATTTTGATTAACAGTTCTAGGAGACGTTGACTATAGCCCTCCATGGGAATAATGGCCACACAGCTTTCTTTAAGAACTCTTAAATGAGTTATTCTTATGATTGTGTGGCAGTTCTCTGAGATGGTCAAGATTCTCACATAAAATTTTAAAATGGGGTAAATTTTAATAGAGAAAAAAAGAACTAGTGCACTTACAGTGATTCCATTTCTATGGTTTTCAGTGAGCGAGTGACTCATTTATAACTCAGGGAGGAGGACATGCTTAGTGGGAACCAAACTCCTTTGTGCCGGCCACCCAGGACAGCGGGGGGAGCTGGGCTTTGGGACCACCCTTGGGTTCAAATTTTGCCGCTGCTCTCTAGCTGTTACTCAGTCTCTCCGAGTGGGTTTCTTCACCTGTAAAATGGGGATGAAGTGGGATTACCAGCACTATTAGATGGTTTTAGCACAGTGCTTGACTCGTAACAGGTACCAAAAAATGGATAATTCATCCCTTCTCTCATATTATACAAAGGGAAGAGTAAAAGAAAAACAATTGATAAAGTTCCCGATTGAAAGTCAAACAGAGAAAGACATGTATCATATGATCTCACTGATATGAGGAATTCTTAATCACAGGAAACAAACTGAGGGTTGCTGGAGTGGTGGGGGGTGGGAGGGATGGGGTGGCTGGGTGATAGACATTGGGGAGGGTATGTGCTGTGGTGAGTGCTGTGAATTGTGTAAGACTGTTGAATCTCAGATCTGTACCTCTGAAACAAATAATACAATATATGTTAAAAAAAATAAAAGAAGAAGGTAGCAGGAGGGGAAGAATGAAGCGGGGGAAATTGGAGGGGTAGACGAACCATGAGAGACTATGGACTCTGAAAAACAAACAGGGTTCTAGAGGGGAGGGGGGTGGGAGGATGGGTTAGTCTGGTGATGGGTATTAAAGAGGGCACGTTCTGCATGGAGCACTGGGTGTTATGCACAAACAATGAATCATGGACCACTACATCTAAAACTAATGATGGAATGTATGGGGATTAACATAACAATAAAAAAATTAAAAAAAAAAAAAGCTCCCGATTGAGGAGAAACCGTACAATTTTTTTCTTGAGATTACAAGGACTAAAAGTTTCCAGCAAGAAGCCAGTATTTGGCAAAAGGTTGTGATCCCCTTGAGTGATAGAAAACATTGGTTACAGATACATGTGGTATATCAATAGTGGTTCCTAATGACTTGCTTGAGTTTCTGAACTATTCAAATAGTAATTAAGGAATATTTTTTGGGAGGGGTTTCTTAATTGACCAAAACTTTAACACAATTCACTTTAATTCTTGATAGAGAGAATTTCAGATAGGAATAAACCTTAATAGCCTAACATAAAGGAAGTATAGAGGAATATTCTTCTTGAATTTAGGGAAACATTTAGAACATTGGTAATAACTTGATAATAATGTTAGTGTTTTTTAATAGACGAATATGTTCTTGGGGTGCCTGGGTGGCTCAGTTGGTTAAGCGTTTGCCTTCGGCTCAGGTCATGATCTCAGGGTTCTGGGATCAAGTCCCATGTCAGGTTCCCTGCTCAGTGGGGAGTCTGCTGCTCCCTCTGCCTCCTCCCCCCAATTTCATGCTCTCTCTCTCTCTCAAATAAATAAATAAATAAATAAATAAATAAATAAATAAATAAATAAAATCTTAAGAATATAGACAGTATGTTCTCTGTTCTCTAGAGGAGCCAAGCAGTTACAATAAAGTTGGTTAAGACTGCCTTGAGCCCTGATGGAGTAAGTGGTGATCCCTGTAGATTTTATTTTATTTTATTTTATTTTACTTTATTTTATTTAGTGATCCTTATAGATTTTAAGAAGACTGGATATGGCCTCTTTTTCCTATTATCTCCCCACCTTAGGTGTAAGAGTTATTTATATTAGAGAATCATGCCCAGAATTGTCTCTTTTCAGCATATATTAAAAATGAAACAATACTAGTGGGCATTATTAAACTGATTTAGGTGTTACTGTTGGTAAGGTTTTTTTTCCAACTCACTTTCTTGTACAAAGGGAGATTGGAATTGCAAGTGGTACAGAAGAGAAATAAGGGCACCGTCTCTTGATTTCAGCTCAGGTCATAATCTTAGGGTTCTGGGATCGAGCGCCTCATCCAGCTCTGTGCTCAGTGGGGTGTCTGCTTGAGATTCTCTCTCTACCTCTCCCTCTGCCCCTCCCCCCTGCATGTGCACTCTCTCTCTCTCAAATAAATACATCTTTTTAAAAAAAGAAGAGAAATAGATCAAAAGAGATAAAGACATCAAGATACCAAATTCAGAATGGGTTGTAGAGAAACAGAATCCACTCCATGTAAATTGTGTTTTTACTTGTAAAAATGTTGCAAATAATTTCTCTTCCTTAGACCTGACAAGGTACATACTAAGTAATGTCTTTATCGCCAGTGAATTTTATTGTTTTTGCTAAGAGAAGATGTTTTATCCCAATACTTTTTGTAAATAGAAAATGGGAGAATTGTAGAGAAGACTTTATTCTGTTGTTTTAATTAAGCAGCTTTGAAAAGACTTTTTAAGTCATAAATTTTCATTTTTCACCACTCCTCCTTTTCTGAGCTACTATATAACAGTGGTGTTGGCATGAAAATTTGGGTAGTTACTGATATTAAAATAAGCTGGCAAAGTAAATACAGTGATGAAGGATAGACCACAGATGTGGTGAATATTGAGTCTTTTTTTCTAAGTTACTATTTCATGTTATAGACCATACTTCAATATCACAGGCATTCTTTCACTCAGTATACTAGTGTATCTCTCCCCTCCCCCCTGCCCCTGCACCCTTGAAAGCCTGCGTCACACATGCCTGTGCTTGCCAGAAAGTCTCTTCAACCCCGCTGTGTTCTGGAGTGCTGGCTGACCCGTGGATGTGTGTTCCCACATGAGAGCCTGAATCGGACTGGAGCCCTGAGCCAGACTGAAAGGCTGGCATTTTGGGGTGCTAGAGTGAGAAACTATCAGAGAATGGTATTTCTAGCGACCAATAAACATGTTGCACATTTTCTTAGAGCTTGTACATCTCAAGTATTGCATGGTCGTAACTGATACAGTGATTTGGTCACTCACTCATTTATGTATCCTGCAAACATTCAACCCTTTCTGTCTGTCAGGCTCTGTGACAGAGGATGCACTTTAAACCCCTAAGGATTGAGGGTAATGGCCATGACCCTGGGCTTTGAAGCCAGGCAGGCCTGGGCTAGAATCTTGGCTCCCCAACTGAGGCAGTGACTGGTGGTAAGTTACTTACCTTCCCTGAGTTGATAAATATTCCTATGTTTTTATTCACCCTCTCTTTCTTCACTCCTGGCTCACAAGTCCCATCTTCTGGCCCCTCCTAATTTCACCCCACCTGTGCCCTTGATCACATTTTTCTTAAGCTCTCTGTTTTGTTTCATGAGTGGTATCTTTCCCAGGTTATAGTAATTTTGCTCTTTTTGTGGCAAACTTTTCTTTTCACCTACTAATATATCCATTTCAATTTTCTCTAGCATGCATAAATCAAAATGCATTCCTTCTCTCTTGCAATTCATTAGAAATTGTATTCCTTCTTCTGCCGTTCTTTCCTATGCAGAGTGCTTCTGTGCTGTTGATGATCAGCTCATTTCATTGCAGACTTGCTTCCATCTGCACCATCTCTAACTTTGAGGACCCTCTCAAAGATTACTAGTGATCCCCAATTAATAAATTAGATGATCTTTTTTTTTTATCAGTTTTAACCACTCTGATGCAAAACACAGGCCCTCTTAAAATTCTCTCCTCCTTCAATGAGATCCTGCCATTTGCAACAACGTGGATGGAACTGGAGGGTATTATGTTGAGCGAAATAAGTCAAATAGAGAAAGACATGTATCATACGACCTCACTGATATGAGGAATTCTTAATCTCAGGAAACAAACTGAGGGTTGCTGGAGTGGGGGGTGGGGTGGGAGGGATGGAGTGACTGGGTGATAGACACTGGGGAGGGTATGTGCTCTGGTAAGCGCTGTGAATTGTGCAAGACGGTTGAATCTCAGATCTGTACCTCTGAAACAAATAATGCAATATATGTTAAGAAAAAAAAAAGAAGAAGAAGAAGAAGAAGAAGAAGGTAGCAGGAGGGGAAGAATGAAGCAGGGGAAATTGGAGGGGTAGACGAACCATGAGAGATGATGGACTCTGAAAAACAAACTGAGGGTTCTAGAGGGGAGGGGGGTGGGAGGATGGGTTAGCCTGGTGATGGGTATTGAGGAGGGCACGTTCTGTATGGAGCACTGGGTGTTATGCACAAACAATGAATCATGGACCACTACATCTAAAACTAATGATGTAATGTATGGGGATTAACATAAGAATAAAAAAAATTACACAAAATTCTCTCCTCCTTCAATGTCTATGGCACCTCATTAGCTTTGCTCTCATTGGGCTTCTGTGGCCATATGAACACTAGGCCCTCTCCTTCCTCTTGCCACACAAATATAAGCATGCTCTAAAATTCTCTCCTTACACCTTTCCACACCATCCTCTAAACTTAAGCCCATGTCTTCAACTATGACTTCTGGGTGGAAGAATTTCCCGTCAAGACCTCCTGACCCATTCTCTATCCATAGCCCCAGGCCGGCACATTCCAAGCCTTCCTGGGCTTTTCTCCCCAAATTCTCCACCAGGGGTTCATAAGCAGCATGCTTGCAGTGAAACTCATCATCTTCCAAAGGAAGACCATAGTCTTGCTGAGCTTCTCAGTAGTACCAGCACCATCCTAATCAAGCAAGCGTGGATGCCTAGTGCAATCATTTCCCTCTCCAATGACACGCCAGATGTAAGTATTCAACCTCTGAGATGATTTGGTATTTTTTCCCTCTGCCAGTGTTGATGCCATCCTGATTAAGGGCCCTAACACTTTGGCTAAATAAAAAAATAGAAAATAAGCTTTCTTGCATGTGCCAGCGTATAGCTTCCTGCAAACACAGTGTTAAGAATTCAGAGATTGCATTTGGGAAAGAATGCCATGATCAGGTGGCGATATTTACCAGGAGTATAGAAGGGAGAATGACAGTCTCTCTGGCATAGACCATTCCAAGAGTTTTCTAACTGGTCCTTTCACTTCTAGCATCTCCTTCATTTCATCGCAACTATACACCATTATGCTTATTCTTCCTAAAGCATAGCTATGACGGCTCACCATTGTCTACCACGTTAAGTAAAAACTCCCTGGCCCAGAATCCAGTGTTCTCACATTCTGTGCCCCAACTTGCATCTACCCCTCCAGGCTTTTGGCCCCTTTGCTGCAGCCAAAATCAATTACTCATACTTCCCCTTCCTGCCTCCTTCACTTTACTCAAAATATAGGATCCTTCATTTTTCTGCCTCAGTCTTCAAACATGAATTCATTTATCATTTTTTCTCTTGAAACTTTTGCTGATTTCTCCACCTATCTGGATTTTTTCTCTCATTTCTAAATCCCTGTGGCGCATTATAACTTTCTGACATAGACAAGCAGTGATGATGAACTGGGGTGCCGTGTGAGAACCGAGGCACCCAGGGAACTTGTCTGCTCCTTCCTACTGAGTCATGCCCCCCCCTCTCTCTCATGGCTCCGCTCACTTGCCCCTTCCACTGGACTGTCAGCTCATTGCCAGTAGCTCATTGCATCTGTACCTCGCTTGCTTCCTTGCAATCTATGCACTGTCTTACATAGTTTACTGCATAATGGAATCGGATTGAGCTGTCATAACTGTTATAAAATAGTGCTGTCCATTGCTTTTTATTTGCATCTGATTTAGAAGTTCTGAAATTGAGCTTATATCTGGCAAAAGGCCTGACCATCAAGGTAGGGGCAAAAAGCTGAGGTCAGGTGAACCCCTGCATGGCAGGAGTTGAATCAGGGAGTTCCTAACAGGGAAGCAAATGGCCTTAAACTATATGGAAAGCTGAAATCCAAAACATCATTAAGGGAGTCTAGCACAGTACTGTGCAATGGAAATACAGTGCAAGCCATATATGTAATTTAAAATTTTCTAGTTGGCGTGGTTTTAAAAAGTAAAAAGGAAGAGGTGAAATTAATTTTAATAGATTCTACTTAACCTAGTATATTAATAATATCGCTTTGATATTTAATCATTATACAAAAGTATTATGAGATGTTTTATATTCTTTTTGTCATAGTAAATCTTAGAAATCTAGTGTGGATTTTATACTCACAGCACATCTTCACTTGGACTAGTCACATGTCAAGTGCTCCATGGCCGCATGTGGCTTATGCCTACATTATTGGGCATTGCTGGTCTAGGATATCACCCAACCAAAGGCACTCTAGGTTCATACAGAAGCTGGAGTTCAGAACTCTGAATCTGAGAATTATGGGGTTGAGAACAAAATGGGTCAGGATATAACTGGCACCCCAGTTGGGAAATCAGAGTGGGAGGAGTGAGTGGGACCTCACAGGCTCAGGCTTAGTATCTGCTAAACAGTTTGTTCCAGAATTGGTATGGTGACCACATAAGCAGCTCACTCAAATTTTGAGAGCCAAGAAACAAAACCAACGCGAAGCACTGATTCCAAAGTCTCAGGCTCATGAGTATGGCAGCACCTACCTTTTAGTAGAAGGTTAAATTCAGAAGGTGATCATTTAAAGGGTTTGTGGGAACTTAGAACAAAGGATCTTTACAAGGTCACTTGGTTAAATGTTTGGCTGATCGGTTGAATTTTATTTTATTTTTTAAAAGATTTTATTTATTTGTCAGAGAGAGAGAGAGTACACACGCAGGGGGGAGCGGCAGAAAGAGGGAGAAGCAGGCTCCCTGCTGAGCAAGGAGCCTGAGGAGGGATGGATCCCAGGACCCTGGGACCATGACCCAAGTCGAAGGTAGATGCTTAACCAACAGAGCCACCCAGGCATCCCAGGTTGGTTGAATTTTAAAAGAAGGATTTATGGGTTGCCTGGCTGGCTCAGTCAGTAGAACATGTAACTCTTGATCTTGGGGTTGTGAGTCTAAGCCCCATGTTGGGTGTAGCACTTACTTAAAAAAAGGAGGGATTTATATTTGTGCTTAAGTCACTTATTTTGTTGCAGATACATGTTTATATATGACTATAAGAGTAAAATCTCATTAAGGGAATTGGAAAACAAATCCTTCATTTTTGCTCACAAATATCCCTCTCTGCCTTCTACCTCCTCCTCTGCAGGGGAACAGACAGCGTAACCTCCATGAGGGCAGACCATGTCTGTTTTGTTCTTCATTGAGTCCCCAGGAGCTAGAACAGCATCAGGCACAAATCAGAGCACAATCTTTCTTTAAAAAATTATTATTTATTTTTATTTTTTTTATTAAAGAAATGAGATTAACGAGCAAAGAATATGGGGCACCTGGGTGTCTCAGTTAAGCGTCTGCCTTCAGCTCACGTCCTGATCCCAGGGTTCAGGGATCAAATCCCTCATCGGGCTCTCTGCTCAGTGGGGAGCCTGCTTCTCCCTCTGCCTGCCGCTCTCCCTGCTTATGCTCTCTCTCTCTCCCTCTCTCTCTCTCTCTCTCTCTGTCAAATAACTAAATAGAATCTTAAGAAAAGAGAGAGAGGAAGCACAGAGTATGTCTGGAGTTCTTACTCAGACCATATTTGGAGTAGCAGCATGATTTGCCCCTCTGAGTTTTTAAACTTTAAACTGAGCACGTGCAAGCAAGATTTCATTTCTTTCTTATCCTTTGACATCGTTTAGTTCCCACCTTAGAAATGCCAGTGTCACCATTCGCTTTGTTTCCATTGAAATCTTCAAATCTTTTTAGATAATTAGCAGAGAATTTTGTTCTTAAAAAGAATGCACGTCGTTGCCTTTACCATAAATTAAAATATAGTTCAGTCCTGTGTCCCTCAATTGGCTGCTGTGGATAAGTTACAGATGCAGATGAGACACAGATTTTGCCCTTGGGGAAACTGTAAACAATCAGGACTTTTATTTTTTTAATAACCGTGTCTCCCTAGAGCCATCTGGTGTATATTTAGAGTAATGTAATTTCTATTCTTGCTTGATGATACTGATGTTATACAGCAAATATATTGCCATTTTGAAAAATAATTGGGTTAATTTCTGCATGTAATCCAACAGTGATTTAATCTTTCATTCTGTGTGAACCACAATAAATTCTGAATTAGTTCCATTTTTAGAAAAACAGTCACAAAAAAGTACACTCAGAGGCCAATGTGTATTACTATACGGAAACTCAAAACGATTTTTAAAATATGTTCATCTGGTAGACTGGTCTTAGGGTACCCAAATAGAGGGAGAGGAAACCATCAGCTAAAAGAAAATTGGTATCCAAACACAATACTGATAGTTACCGTTTCTTGTGAGCTTACCTAGGCCAGGTTCGCTGCACCAAAGAGATTTTACCTGTGTCTTCTTATTGAATTTTTGTGACAGTCCTCTAAATTATATGTATGTTACTTTCCTCTTTTTAAAGGTAAGGAAAATGAATCAGAGAGAAAGTAAATGACTTGCCTGCATTTTGACAGCTGCGAGATGACATAATTGACATGCCAACCAAGGTCTCCCATTACTTTTTGTATGTTTTACTACGTGAGTCCTAGTAGGAACACACACACACACACACACACCACCACCACCACCACCACCATCAACTGCATCAAAATTAAAGTAAATACCTTCAGTAAAGGAATGAGTAATTCAGTAGGTCCTGTGTTACAAATGTTTGGTTGTGGATGGAGACTTTCTAACTGATAATGCTGCAAGACAATATGTACATAGCTCTTTCTAAAGCTCAACAATAGAAACTTCTTACCTAGGATGGGGTTAAGCTTAGAAGCATTCACAAATGCACAGATTTTCTAAAGAATTTAGGCATGTATGTATTTTTCTGGGTATGGGATCCCATAGATTTAATCAGAGTTAATCAGGATCTCAAAGAGATACATGAAAACCCAAGTTAAGAACAGCTATATTCTGCATGGAGCACTGGGTGTTCTACGCAAACAATGAATCATGGAACACTACATCAAAAACTAATGATGTAATGTATGGTGATTAGCATAACATAATAATAAAAAAAAGAACAGCTATATTGATAAGCATAAAGACCAGAGAGTATTGGGATCATGAGATGCCCTGTATTTTCTTCATGAACAACAAAACACATCAATCATCCCATGCTCTAATATTAATAGTAACCCATAAGAGCAACTATAGCATCTATAGCTAAAGTGGTTATCCATTTATGACATTTATAAAATGCATTAAGATACCCTAATGAGAAGCAGGATATATTAATGATCATATTAACTTAAGTTTTGAAGAAAGGGGAACAAAATGTCATTTATTCATCCATTTTTTTCCAACAGTATTTATTTCATTTGTTGCACAAATAAATATATCAAGTACTAATGTTCTGGGTGTTTTGGACACAGCAATGCTCTGAGTTCCCTTCTCTTGTGGAGTTGACCTTGAGAGAAGGGACAAGTAAGGGAAATAAACACCTAATACATATTTGGTGGGAACTGCTCTTAATAAAAATGGGACAAGAGTGATGGTTTTGAGGTGGTGGTTTGGGAAGGTCTGGAAGGGGATGGAGTGTCTTGTGCAGAAGAGTGACTTGACCTGTCGGACTAGATAATTATTTTCCTTTTCCATGGACTGGGGAAGATATTCCAAAGCTGATTTGCTTTGATATGATAAGTGGATCATTTCAAAGTTTCCTCCTTTGTACAGCGGCTGAGTGCATTTTGGCCACAAGTAAGAATCTCCTTTATTTAAGCTTTATTTTAATTGAGTATAAACTTTGAGGGATGCATCTTTAAACATCTCTAGATGCCATAATTTCAATATTTTCAAAAGTAGCAAATCTGAGCACTTAACGCTACTCTCTATGAAGGCAATGCAACACGAAAGCTCTCGTGGTAACAGCAGAGAGGAGGGGGGACTGGCACTGTACCCCACCTCTTCTTTCCGAAAGCAGCATCAGGTGGTCAGAGACCCTGGGCCTGGATTACATAAGTCTATAAAAAGCTCAACTACCCACTTTTGCTACTCCAGGCTACTGCAGTGGGCCTAGGAGGCCAAGGTGTATCCAACCCATCCAGAAGCATCCAGGCAGTTTCCAAAACACTATTCTCTCTTATATTGCTAAGTCTGAACATTAAGTAATGAGACCTGATTATCTGACAACGTTGACCTTTAGTATAAAAAGGACTTGGTGGCAATTAAACTATTGAATCGAAGAAAAGGAGAGCAAAAAAAGTAGAGCAGTATGATACAAATATCACAAGCAGAAAACTTCAGAGCCACTACAAGACTTGGACTCTTTCAACGAAGTTCCTGAGCCGCAGTAAAAACATCGTCCATTAGGGGGCCTCATAACCCTGCTTTGGTCTGTGTGCCTTGTCTCCAAAAAGAGTGACATAGTCTCTCTCTCCCCTTCAGTTTCTTTCTCTTTCCGTATCTCCCTCTTTCTCATTGAAAAATGGATTAGTTAAGAATATGTTATGTGGGGGCGCCTGGGTGGCTCAGTCGTTAAGCGTCTGCCTTCGGCTCAGGTCGTGATCCCAGGGTCCTGGGATCGAGCCCCACGTCGGGCTCCCTGCTCCGTGGGAAGCCTGCTTCTCCCTCTCCCACTCCCCCTGCTTGTGTTCCCTCTCTCGCTATGTCTCTCTCTGTCAAATAAATAAATAAAATCTTTAAAAAAAAAAAAAGAATATGTTATGTGTATGTATCTTTCCTACATGGTTGCATAATTCGCAACATTTGGACAAAGAAAACAGAGTACCATGTGACACAGGAAGGAAAAATCAAGAATGTGTCATCTTTATGTACACAGTCTGAACACTTATATCATCAGTTTCTGGATAGTTCAGTGTGGATTGAGAAATAATGGACTATCATAAGGAACCTTGGATATTTTAAGGAAAAAGTTTGTTCCCCTGGAGAGGCCTGTTGTGGGAGAGAGTCTTACTTTACCCTCTTCACTTCAGACATGGGAACAAGGGGGTCAACCAAGTGATCGTTTCATTAATCCTGAGGTAAAAAGAGTAAGTTATAAATAAACAAACAAACAGAAAAATGGAAATGATGGAGTAGAGTGAGGATACTAAAAATATCCCCATTTGCGCAAATCACAAATGCACATTCTAGACTTGCCGAGTGGAAATTAATGGCCTATAAATGCATTTTTTTAAACTGTCTGATTCTCAGATTTTTACCAGAGTCTACAGAAAGGCATAACTTCTGTTATCAAGAGTCTTTTGAGTTTAACACAAAATACTTCAAAGGTATGGAATGATATAAAGGGACATTACAAAAATCAATGTGTCCACGTTCTGCATGGAGCACTGGGTGTTATGCACAAACAATGAATCATGGAACACTACATCTAAAACTAATGATGTAATGTATGGTGATTAACATAACAATAAAAAATTTTTTTAAAAAAATCAATGTGTCCATCCCTAAATTTAATGAATGTCAGCATTTTAGCATATTTACTTTAGGTGTTCTTTTTCTAATAGGTCAAGATTTTAAGAAAAAAAAATTAGGCTAGTTTGGCCTACTGCTAATGTTTCCTGCCTAGTTAGATTTTATATTTAGTGGAAATTCTTATGTGGTATTGCTAAAGCAGTATGAATCAAGAGTAATCAAACATGATATTTCTTGAAAACCCTAAGGATGCATAGCTCTCAAGGCTCCTCATGTTACCCTTAACCAAAAGCCAAAACCAAAACGCATGCTTCAGAAACTATTAGGCTGAAATATTCTTTGGAAGGACTAGCTTAGGGCAGAAAGGTTGGCCTGGACTCAGTGGTTGACGAGGATGTGATTCACGATCAGGGATGGGATTCTCTCAGGGGCAGTTGCTGAGCTATTTGGAATCCCTGATCTATTTCCTGATGGAATCATTGATTGGGAGGCTTTTTAAAAATATATTCTTGTTGCAAATAAAATGACATACCTATATTGTTGCAAATAAAATGACATACCTATATTTATTTACATTAAGTACTTACTATCCAATCTTCTATCCCGTTGTATAGAAGTGCACAATAATCATGAAGTAGAAAAATGTTAACAGCTCAGCCTACATAAATTATCATTCAGATCCTCTCTATAAGTTTCAGACAAATAAGCACAAATGTGTACTCTGTGCTCCTTCAAATCTAATAATGGGACGTGTGGGGAAACAATTGAATGCCTGCCCTTACCTCTCTTCAGGAGGGGCTGGAGGACACCTATGAGGGTACGGTTCTCTTGGGATCTCCAGGGACTAAGCAAGTAGGGGCATGGTTGTTCCTTGTGCCCTGGGAGAGCCTGAGCAGAAAAGATTTTCCTTTTCCAAGGAAAAGCACAGACCCAGCCTTAGAAACTACCTTATGAACTTTAGGAAGCCTAGGGACCCCTCCCCTCAAGGAGGATCCTCCGCTACCCCGTTGCTCCATGTGACCTGCTCCATGACTCCTGAGGGAAGGCAGATGTGGCCTCAGGCGTTGCTAATGGAAAACATGGCTTCCTGTCTCAGGGAGGCCAGAAAATTGAATGGCTGTTCTGCATGCTTCCCAGAGGCTATCAGTCCGCAAACCAATTCACTGGCAGATAGTAGAAGAAGCTACTGGTCTACCACCCTTGCCTGCTTTGCCACTGCTCAAGAGATTTTAAAAACCTAAGTTGTGTAAGTGCTGAAGGGATAGAAAACCGTTGTCAGGAGAGAATAATGATGAGTCACTACAGAGAAAGGTAATCTTGAGACGGAACCCATAGGAACATCTCAGAACAGCAGGTCTCAGTGAAGTAGAACTGATGGCAGAAATAGGAGAGGATCTCACCAAGAAACATCAGAGAACCATCAGGAAGATGTAATTAGGACACTATTAAACTAAACTAAAGCAGAGTTTATCATCAAAAACAAATAACCTGATCAGGAGAATGGTCATTGCAGGGAACTGAATTTGTGATGCCGGAGACCAAGAGGCAGAAATATCCCAAGAGGGAGTGAAGGAAACTAAAGTTGGGGAGAAAACAGATAGCAGACTGGAGGACATATTTAGGAGACATAATTAAAAAAAAAAAATGGGGACAGGAGTATAGAAGGAGAAGTTATCATAGAAAAAAGAATTTTTCCTGAGCTTCAGCATTTTGAACATTCTGTTTCCAGACTAGAGGTTGATGGAGTCATGAGAGAAGACATATATTTTGACGCTTCCTAATAACTTTCTAAACTCCAAGAGGGGTGAAAAAATTCTTACAATTGTCCAAACAGAAATCGCCCGTTACTAACAAGAGATATGTTCCTTTATGGTGGGAGATTTTTATAAGCACTTATCCTTTTAAAATTACTGTTTAAATTGAATGCATTTTCTAGTAGAATATCAATCGGGGTTTGGTTTTGTTTGTAGGAAGGGACTGGATAACAGGATATCAAAGCTCACATACAGGAAAGAGGGTGTGCGAAGAGCCAAGAAAATGATGAGAAAAGAACCGTGTGAGGAAAGTTGCCTTACTGGACATTAAATGTTTCTACAAAGCTACTGAAAACCCAAAGAATAAAACTGGCACAGACAGAGAGTTAGTGCAACGTAGTAAATGTCCAGAAATAGATGCAAACATATGTGAGAAATTATTTTTGACAAAGATGGAATTGCAGTTTAGTGGGAAAAGTTTGGTTCAGCTAGACAAAATTGGATAGCATTGCTGACATAATTGACCATCCAGCATAGGAGAAAACAAAGCTAAATGTCAGTCCATATTACCAAATGAATTCCAGATCAATTAATGGTATAAATATAAAATATGAAATAATAAAAATATTAGAAAAAAATCTCCAAGACAGGAAACCATGAAGCCAAAAGAAAAAAAACACATTAAACTGTAACTTTTTAAATTGGATGTTAAAAGATACTATAAAAAGAAAAAAAATGAGAGACTGGGGCAAAAGCTGCAATGCAGATGAAAGACAAAAGGATAATACTCCTAATACTAGAAGAATTTCTTGAATTTTAAAAACGAACATATAACTCAATAGAAAAATGGGCAAAGGATACAGAAGTGGAATCCAAATTTCCTCTAGACATGCACATGCTCAACTTCATTTACTAGTCGTTAGAAAAAATACAAATTAAATTAAAAATGAGATACTTTAAAATCCATCACACTGACAAAACTTAAAGAATAAAAGTATCCATTACTAGTAAGAATGTTAGGAAAGGGGCAGTCTTACACATCACTGGCTGGATATCCAGTTGCCACAATTATTGAAAGTCATCTTGCAATAGCAAATAAAATTTAAAATATACATTTGGTGTGACTTAGCCAGCCAATTTTGGAGAATCTCTGGAAAGCGAGCATCGGGAGGTAAAGACACATGTTTCAGCTCATTTGCCTCAGTGTCTTCCAGTGCTCTAAACTGGAAACCAAGTCAGCTTTGGCCATCAGGGAGAGATTAATTATGTCACATCCATACTAGGGAATACTGTGCAGCTATTTAAGAAAGTATTTTATTGCTCTCTGCCAACTTGGAGAGGTGTCCATGATGCAGTGATGAGCAAGAAAACCAAGTTGCAGGGATGGTATGTACAGTACATTTCATTTTCAAAAAATGAGATTTTTGCATATGGCTGTGAGTGAGTATGCATGTCTGTATGGGTAATAGTGGAAGGATGGACACTGTTAATACTACCTTGGAATAAAAGGGAGTCTGGGTGAATGGAGATAACTCACTTTCCTTTATACATCTTTTGATGATTTTACTGATAACGATGCCATGTATGAGTTGAGTAATAAAAAAATTAAAGAAAATAAATAAAACTAATAAAACAATTTTATAAAAATTATAATAAAAGCTAGACCTGTATTTTCTGAAACTAAAGCTGAGGCTCTCACTCTCTCCATTACTAAGGGAACGGTCCCTGATTTCTTTCTGAATCCCAAGAACAGAAGTGGCTTACCAAAAATAATAATAATAATAAGTATATCCTCAATGATCTGGGCCATTGTCTCTGGCTTCTCTGTGGTCAATCCAGAGAAAATGCTTGTTTCCAGAGGCTGTCAAGCCTTTCTGTAGTTAGAGCTCCAGTCTTCTCAACATGGCTCCAGCTGTCTTATTGCTAGTCAGAACTACTGTTCAGGATTTTCATTTTAACCCAATTATATGCTTTGAAAAAATGCCAGCTGAGGGGAGCAGCCCCAAAATTTACACAAAGATCTTCCCTTCAGTAACCAGTCCACCAGAATCTCTCCTTCAAGCAGAGTGTTAGGGGAAGAATCACAGCTCTGGTTCCTAGGTGACAGCATGCAGCAAAGCATTAGGATGCATAACGGCACCCCCTTTTCTAGGTCAGTGTTCATATACAACCTTTCAAACACATTACTATTCCCATCGTGGGTCCTTGGCAACACAGTCACACATCCATCCTTGTGCTCACCCATCTGTATACCTTTCTCCTGGAGACCCTCGGTGGCATTATTGCATTGGGGTGGAAGCATATCCCGGAATGATTCAGAGCTTGAGCTCCAGAGTCTGCCTCCCTAGGTCTGAATCTTATCTCAGCTACCCCCAGGAGCTGTGTGGCCTTAGACTCAGTTTCCTGCACTGTAAAATGGGATAGATAATAATGCCTGTATCACTGGTCTGTCATGAGGTAATCTCTATAGAACTCTTGATGGATGATATGTTAGTCGTCGTCATCATCATCATCACCATCATCATCATCTGAGGGCTACATTCATTGAGAAGTAGTCAGCTTTTCTTTTGCTAGTACCTTAAACAGCCATATCTGTGGACCTATGCTTGACACTCCGATTAATGGTCTTGCAATAAGAAGAAAGAACAGAAAGAAGAGAAACAAGAGCAGCATTTTATAATCTATCAACGTGCCTCATTTTAAAAAATAAAAACAAGCCACTTGGAAGATAGACTGCTTCAGCTCTGTGACAAGAAAGGGAAAGCTTGATCTGCCTTTAATACATTTAAATCCAATATAAAGGAGCTAAATTTATCACATTATGCAGAACAAGAATTAAATTAGTCAGCTCCCCTTATCCTGGAACCAGGGAGCCAATTTTCAAAAGCCAACTTACCTTCCCCTGATATGTGGGCATGCATATATGTATGGGTATAGAGAAGGTAGTGGAAGGATGGACATTGAGTATTAATATTACCTTGGAATAGGTATATATGGTTTTGTATTCCAAGTGTAACCTTGCTGTACTTGCAAGTGACATTGCGTTGATCTTCATTGCAATAGTAAAAGTTGTTTTTAAATTCTTGACTGAAAGTTCATATTTCTGGCTTGTGTTAATTTTTACTTCTAATAGAACTTCACACTGTTGGAAGCTTGATTGGGAATTATAACATCAACAAATCCAGGCTTTTGGTATTTTGGTGTTCTGGCCATCTCAGGACAAAAACTAAAGGGTCCCATTCACTTGCACCTTTGTGGACTGTAACTGGAGTGAGTGAGCACGAGGGGGCGCTGCTACATGCTTTACCCTGTGCCAGGCGTGTCAGACGGAGTTGGCTAGCATCTTTCAGCTTAAAGCATAATGTGTGTATGCACATACTTAGACAAAAAGAATGAGGCTTTCAGGGTAAAAACAGATGAAACTCTCAGCAGGTTTCACATGTCAGTACTTAATTTCTGCAGAGTCAGAAAGAAGGCTTTGTTTTTTAGGTTGTACTCCTGTGACTAACTACTTACGTTTAACTTCTCCTAGAAAAGCTTTGAGCTTTTCTGTGAATCCCCAGTGCATTTAGCATTTCCTATGTAATAAGAAATAGGGCTTTTACATCACAGGATATGTATGAATAAAGGTGTGAAATATGAACCAATCATAAATACCGTGGTTTCCTCTCTAAAGGAAATATCTATGTTTGCAAATCCAGAGACAGGTGAAAATGAGGACTTTGTCTTTTCATACTCTGTTATTAAATCTTATTTATTTGGATGCAATTCATCGTTCTGTCAAAAATCCCACCATTTCTCTGCCCATTCTCCCACCTCCTTGCATCTTTCCTGATTTCCAGCAGACCCTTGGTAAGTCTTAGCCTCTACCCTATTTGCCAGAAGACCCACAGAGTCTCTTTTACAATGAAACTGAGCAGGAGAGGTTATAATCTGTTTCCAAATGCGCTCGTGGTCTTGTTTCTCAGATGCCACTGACTTTTGCTTCATCAAAGGGCCCTATTTTTGATTTTTCATGTCTGCATGACTGTAACATTGTATTTGGCTGTTTTCCTTGTTCACTATCCTAAAATATGCTTCCAGCCAAAGTATAATTTCTCTTGCTTTTATCATGAGATTTCATTTCTTAATACTTCTTTGCTGACACTATACTTCTCTGAGCATAGTCTACATTTCTGCACCTTTGTGCTGAAGGTCCCTTCCCCTTTCAACCTTCCCCAACTTCCATGATACCTCATGAGGGGCCTCGAGATGGTTTTTGTTGTGCTGGGAGGAGGTCAAAGGGCAGCGTGTAGGCCAGGAGTTTTAGCTAAGCATGAGGAATTTGATAAAGCTGGAAGATGCTAGGCAGACAATGGATTGGTTGTAATAAGGAGGAGCCACGTGGACCCTTGAGGTCTTGACAGGGTTGCATGGAGTTCTTCAGAGGTGAATATGGAAAAGAAAGCCAAGGGCAAGGTCTAATGGTCCCTAGCGTTGGAGTATAGAGGTGCTTGAGGAGGTTTCCAAAAGTTCACTTTTTAGGGGCGCCTGGGTGGCTCAGATGGTTAAGCGTCTGCCTTCGGCTCAGGTCATGATCCCGGGGTCCTGGGATCGAGTCCCGCGTCAGGCTCCCTGCTCAGTGGGGAGCCTGCTTCTCCCTCTGCCTCTGCCTGCCGCTCCCCCTGCTTGTGCTCTCTGTCTGTCAAATAAATAAATAAAATCTTCATAAAAAAAAAAGTTCACTTTTTAGATGTGCTCTGTCTAAAACACTATTCTAGATGAGGGTAGTATAATGGGAAAAAAATGGTGGGTAATGAAATGAATAGAGGAAGACCAGAAAGTTGATGCAGTAGAAGGAGAGGGACAGAGAAGGTTAGAGCTAATTCTGGAAGCTACTAGCCTCAGGCAGTTCTACTTCTTCTAGCCCCAGGATTCACTGCTTACACGTGTACCAGGTGAGACCGCAGTGTTGCCCAGCATAGGAATATACAGCCTGGGCGCTGCGATGGTGACATTCCCCTGTCAGCACCGCCTGTTCCCTGGGAACCTTTCCTTTGATTCATTTTCCCAAGAAATTTCATTAAGGCATGTTCAAAGTAAGGAAGCTAACCCCCTACTGACTTTTAGGCCTCTTCTGCTCTTACACTTTATCTGCCAAAGAAGTCCCAGAGACAGCCATACCTCCGCCCCAACCTTACTTATGCATTTTATGAGACTGCATTTTTTATTCATTGAAAAATCATTTCTTAATATCTGCAGCTTATTTTGAAATACACCCATAGAATAAACATGACTGATAGACAGGGAGAAGGTTGGCTAGATGATGGATAGGTATGAGATAACTCAAATATAATACATTATTAAGTATGGAAACTTGGTTTTAGGTTTCGTGATGTTCACAATGTAATTCCTTCAACTTTACTGAATATTTGAAATTTTCCATAATCACGTGTATGTAAAACAACAAAAAATCGTTTCTTAGTTCTTTTTTTTTTAAGATTTTATTTATTTACTTGAGAGAGAGAGTGAATGAGAGAGAGTGCAGGCTGGGGGAGGGGCAGAAGGAGAGGGAGGAGCAGACTCCCCACTGAGGAGGGAGCCTGATGCAGGGGCTTGATCCCAGGACCCGGGGATCATGACCTGAGCTGAAGGCAGACGCTTAACTGACTGAGCCACCCAGGCGCCCTCATTTCTTAATTCTTACATTTATCAAGAGCACCTTGCCGTGGACTAAAGGGGATCTAAAAAGATAATGCAAAAGGCAAGGAATTCCATTAAAAAAACCCCAAAAAACCAAACAACTCAGTTCAAAAATGAGCAATGGACTTGAATAGACATTTCTTCAAAGAAAATATGCAACTGGCCAATAAGCACATGAAAAGATGCTCAACACCATTAGTCATTAGAGAAATGCAAATCAAAACCACAGTGAGATACCATTTCACACTCATTATTATGGGTATTATCCAAAACAAGTATTAATAATATAATAACAATAATAATAATAATAATAATATAACAGGTTTGGTGAGAATGCGGAGAAATTGGAACCCTCATGCATCGCTGCTGGGAATGTAAAATGGTGAGACTAGTTTAGCAGTTTCTCAGAAAGTTAAGCATAGAGTTACCATAGGATCCAGCTGTTCCCCTCCTAAGTATATACCCAAAAGAACTGAAAGCAGGGATTCAAACAGATGTACATCCACGTTTACAGCAGCAGTATTCACAGTAGTTGACAGGTGACAACATCCCGTGTATCCATCAACAGATAGAAAAACAAAATGTGGTATATGCATACAATGAAATATTATTTGGCCATAAAAAGAAATGAACTTTTGATGCATGCTATAATGTGGATGAATTTTAAAAATATGCTAAGTAAAATAAGCCAGATATGAAAGGACAAATATGAGTCCACTTATACGAAGTATCTAGATTAGCCAAATTCAGAGAGATAGAAAGTAGAATTAAGGTTCTTAGGGCTGGGGTTGGGGGGAGAGGGATTATTGTTCATTTGGCAGAGTTTCCGTTTGCAGTGATGACAATTTCTGAAAATATGCAGTGGTGATGGTTGTACAATACTGTGAATGAATGTACTCACTGTCACCGAACTGTATACTTAAAAGTGGTTACAATTGTAAATTTCACATTATGTTTATTTTACCACAATTTTTTTTAAAGGCAAGAGTTCTTTCCCAAACAAAATGCATACCTAAGAAAAAATTAAATGAAAAGACAAGGCAGTAAGCTATTATGCAAAATGAGGTAAATTAGTAATTATCTGAAAGAAGAGAAAGAAAATAAGCTAGAGACAACAAAAGAACACTGTGGAGGAGGTGGGTCCTGTGCCAGATATCCAAGCAAAAGAATGGGGTTGGGAAATGCAGGGAGAGATTTGCCAAGTAAGCTTTGCATCTGCAGCTTTCCTGGTGTTCTTTGCTCTTCCCTTCATCTGCCCACCCTTGCCTCTTGCCATCTAATGCAGAGGTCCCCCCTGGCAAAGACAAAAATGTTTCACATGTGCCCTGGATGTCCACACACCTTCCTTAGGACCTTGGACTCCCAGTGATCCTCTCCACATCATCAATCTCTCCCTGGTTCCTGTGTTCTTCCAACAGCATTGAAGTGTGCTCAGACTGTTCTTTCAAATCAACCAATGAACAAATCCTTCCTGGTCCTCTACGCCCCTGGTTGTCTCTCCCCTCTCTCTCCTCCCCTTCATCACCACACATCTTCACTTGCCATCTACACTTCCTTAATTTTTCATGCAGCACTTAATTTCTTCTAAACTGGTTTCTCTCCTGGTTATTCAATGGAATTACTACTACTGCCCAGGTCAGCAATGACCGTCCTCTCACTAAGCCCAGTGAACACTTCTGAATCCTTATCGGAATTGCCAAGAACAGCCAACACGATTGATGACTCCCTTCTTGAAAGATTCTCTGTCCTTAGCTTCCAGTAAAGCTGCCCTTCAGTCTGTCTTGTTGCTGGTTTCTGTTTTCTGCACCTTTCTCCTGGCTCAGTATCATGTCGTCTTCTCTCTATATTCACCTTGTAGGTAATTCATCCCCTCATGGCTTAAAATACCATCTATATGCCTACCAAAGTCATAACCCCAGCCCAAATGTTGCTTTAGAATAGGAGACCTGTTAGGCAAACTGCCTACTACCCATCTCTATTTATTTTTTTTAAGATTTTATTTATTTGTCAGAGAGAGTGAGCGCGCACGCAAGAGAGCGAGTGAGCACACAAGCAGGGAGAGTGGGAGGCAGAGGGAGAAAAAGACTCCCCACTGAGCAAGGATAACAATGCAGGACTCGATCCCAGGACTCTGGGATCCTGACCTGAGCCAAAGGCAGACGAGTAACTGACTGAGCCACCCAGGCATCCCTACCCATCCCTACTTAAATTCCTCAGCCAGCATCACAAACTCAGGGTGCTCCTGGAATGCAGCTTACAAGACTCAGTGAGCACAGCCCTACCCTTTCTGCCCAACCTTTTGCCTCATTGGGTTTCTGCTACCATGTCCTTTCTGAATCCCAAATGCACCAAACTCTAGTTTTCTCAGTAAATGGAGCCTACCAGCGCATAACCCATATAGTTTTATAGGATGCAACAAAATGTGAAATGCTTAGGAAAGTGGGAAATATTGCAGTTGTTATTATCATCACTTCATTATTAGTCACACTGGTCTACTTGGGTCAAGAAAGGAAAGCAGAGCGATGATATCAACTCCATAATTACAGTTGTTTTGTAGTTACTGAAAGAACAAGATATCTTCGGTGACTACTTGGCATTTTTAACTCTTCAAGGAACTGGAACTCATTTGTTCATCCTACCCCCTCTGGAAATCTTGGAAATCAATTTTTGATCCATGTTTTACAATTGAGAAAACTGAGGCTGGCAGTTATCAAAGGAATCAGCCAATTCCGGGCCAAAAGTCCCACTATTATGTATTGTTTAGCCTCGGGTAGAGCTTTAATTCCATCTCAGCTTCCCAGCTAGCAATGCCGGCATTGTGTAGACACCGCCATGGTTGCTAAAAATGTGACTGGCCAATTAAAGCCCCCTGCTGAGTCTTCCACCCACTGAATCAGATTCCTTACTCTTTCATGCCGGGCAAAGCAAGAATGCTTCAAGGACCGAATCATTTGGCAGTCTTTGATGGCATGAGAAACAACTGTTTGTATAGCAAAATATTTTCCAGAACTCGAAGCCCATAAAGATTATCACCTTCTCTTTGGTACACAGAAATGTTCTGCGAGCATGACTCTCGGCTTTCTGCAGCAGGGCACCCAGAAGGGAGAAGGTCCTTTCCTCCTCCAGGGTGGCATTCTCTGCTCTGTCCCCACGTTGGGCTACCTGGCTCCAGAGCCCTCCATGGTGCCTGCTTGCTCTCTGCCCATCCTGCCACCAACTGGGCCGACTGTTGGCCATCCCGGTGTAAGGAGAGAGCAAAGCCCCCTTGGCGAGGCGGGCCCCTCCCTGCTGATGCTGGGACCTTGGCATTGCTTTCGCTGCCAGTCTGGTTGCCTCCTTGTTGCCTTTGGAAGCCTGCACTTTCTCTGTGGCTTTTGTGGTTGTTTCCATCCGCCAGTGTGGTCCCTTTCAGAGGCACTAGCGTACCAGACCAGCCTATTTGACTTGGTGCCAGGCCACTTACTGGGGAGGTGAGGCCAAATCCCATATATTTAAAACTGTAATGCTTTGCTTGTCCACCTAGCTCCTGTCTCCTGAAGTCATTAGTTGTGGTTTTACTTTACTGTTAAAACACTCTTCTTTTTTTTCCCTTTCTCTCAGCTCTGGCTATTTTCAGCTCTATATATTTAGCAAGTTGTATGTAGGTAGAGATTCTGCTGTTCTACTTAAATCTCTTTATTTTTCTGTGTGTGTGTGTGTGTGTGTGTGTGTCCTAAGGAAAGAGAATGTGTTTCTTATTAAATGGGGGAGGAAGGTGGGGGTGAAGATAGAGAGACCTGATGTTTGACTAGAACAGAGAGTAAGGGGAACAGTGGCAGCCTGTCTGCTAACACGGGGGTAGGGAGAAGCCCACTTACATAGCCACAGGACAGATGTCCTCCTGATCTTACATTTCTTTGGGAAAACAGACCTCTGGTTGCTTGAGAGAGGCCCTTTGTGCTCCGTTTTGCTTGGCATATTTGAAGATCCTCAGAAAGTCATGGGGTTCTCTTTTGCATCTTGCCATGTCTACGGCTTTGCAGAGATATATAGTGTAAGGCAGATAAATAACAACAGTGCTATTTCTGCAGCTGAATTAGGGGAGTTAAGTGATTTTCCTGACATCCCTCAGGAAGCTAAAGACACATCTAGGAACGCAACACGTGAATTCTCGTCTCGGACCTTGCACCCCTGGCCACAATCGCCCAGTCTCTATTTACTCTACAATTCTGCACATATGTTTTTCAAGTAAATATTTGATTCTGGGGAGATTTAGGGTGGAACAATCTCCTAACCTTCATCAGTGAAAGGTGCTGGCTCAACAGTGCTTTTGACCAAAGTCTGCCATCTATCGGTACATATCTGTGGTTGGATAGCATCTGTCCTGCTTCTCCAGGGGACCTATGCAGCAGTCCCTGCAGAACACATTTTTACCAAAAGCCAAAAGGGAGCCCTGAGAGTTGGCAGTCCCTGAAGATGTGTTTTCTGGAGGAGCCCTGAATCAAGAAAGGAACTCAAAGCCCAGGAAAAATACCTTTCAAAGCGTGATGATAAAACAGCTTGCCCATGATGGGTAGATGTGAGTGCTCCATGAAAGAAACATGGGTTAATGAGTCTCTAACATGACGTCTATGAAACTCATCCTCTGAAAACTGTGAGTTTCCCATCTGGCTTGAAAGATGCAGTTATAATAAATGTGGTAGTTTTAGACATGCCAGAATTTGTAAAAACTGAGAATTTGACTAATGAGTCGTATGATAGATGCAGTAGAGCAAACCCTACAACTTCATTCTAGATGGATCTTTCTAGAGGAAGGGTCAAAATCCAAACTAGTTCAAGAGCCTGGTAAGAAACAAAGTGAGAGCAGTGGCTGGTGGGGTAGGAAGGAGCCATGAGCCATGTGTGAGGGAAGGGTGAGAACTGTGGGAAACTGAAGTACCTATAATCCTTATAAAGGGTGCCCTGCCCGCAGCTCTAACAAATTCTCCTCAGGCAGAATTAAGGCATGGTGTGGTCAGATGGTCTGGTTTTTTTTTTTTAAGAGAACATGGAAATCCTGATTTTTAGGTAAATATCCCAATATTAAAATCTTAGAAACAAATTTTTAAAAATTTACAACACTGTGTTAGCCAAAGAAAGCATATTCTATGAGACACATTCAATGAACAGACAGCCTCTGTGAAATTTTTTTTAACTCTTAAAGGTGACGATTTATGCGATGAAACACAGGAGCTTTTAGGGGGAGTTAGCAGAGAATCTGAGAACCAGGGAAGGTGTGGGGCGATTTGGTACAAGCCAGAGATTCGCACATGACACCGACCAGAACAGGACATTGACTCACAGATAACAAGTCTAACAAAAGGATTTCTAACAGAAGAAGAAAGGAAACCAAAAGGAAACCCAGGAGAGTTAATTAGGGTATGTGGTCTTGGTTGGGTTGGACAAGTAGGAGAGCGAGAGACCACATGGAATATTCAGGTGACTACAGAGAGTATTTTCAACTTGCGCACACCTGGGATCCACACTGAAAGAACGCCATATTTGAGCAGGTTAAGAGCAAAAGTTGGAACTGGCAAGTAACAAGTGAGATATAAATAACAGCCTGTTACACATCTGATTAATGAGTTAGGCTGTGCCAGGATAGTTAAATGAAAGAGGCTGGGCACCAGTACACACAGGACTTGGAACTCAGAGCTTTCGGACATTGGTGAAGTATTGTTTCGCTCTTAAGATCTTTGAAGGCATGTGTTATTTATCTTTTACATCACTACCCCTTGCACGGTGGTTGGCACACGAGAAGTTCAGTGAATCAATGGTTGCTCAGTATGTGGGAAACCATAACCACATGATAACACGTGATATGCTAAAGGGGACACAGGTGAGGAATGACCCATCTGGTACCAAATTTAATGACTACTTCTCAGTTCACATACTACTCAGAGGAGGAGTTTTAACATTATTCCATCTCCAGTTATCCCCTCCTTGAATCTCTTAGTATCCCTCTTTCCTGATCTTACCTTTCCCTTTCTGGGATTCCCCCCTCCTGCCTTAATGTAAATTACTGGCTTGTGCTGCTTCCTCTGCATGCTTCTTCAGTGTTGGTGCTACCTGGAGTGGTAGAGTTCTTTCTACAGTGTTCTTCAGTAATCTCATCAACACTGGCTCAGCTCTCATTTATGTGTTGACATCCCCACTTTGCAGCCTGAACTCAATTCCAAAATAAAATTTCCAGTTACTGTTATGGACTGAATGGGTGTGTCCACCCCCCTGCCCAATTCATATTTTGAAGTCCTAACATCAATGTGGCTGTATTTGGAGATGGAAACTCGAAGGAAGTAATTAAGGTTAAATGAGGTCATAAAGGTGAGTCCCTGATCTGCTAAGATTAGTGTCAGTCTAAGAAGAGAATCCAGAGTCTCTGTCTCTGTCTTTCTCTCTGTGCACACCTGAAGGAAAGGCCATGTGAGAACATAGTGAGATGGTGGCTGCCTATAAGTCAGAAAGAGAACTCTCACCAGAAACCAAATTTGCTGGCACCTTGATCATGGACTGCTAGACTCAGCAACTATGAGAAAATAAATGTCTATTGTTGAAGTCACCCAGGCTGTGGTATTTTGCTATGCCACCTGGAGATTCCCCCATCTATATTTCAGGATCTCATCAATTTTTGCCTGAGATTTCTCTATATTGACCTCCAAGTACCATTCCCTCTAGACTTAAGTTCATCTTGTACCTTGCTTTAGAGTTACCATTCTGAAACCTCTGATCATATGCCAGTCCTCATTCAAACACTTGCATTTCTAGACAAGTCTAAATTCCTTGATGCAGCATAGGAAAACCTCAGTTGAAGAGGCATGCCATCCAGAAGAATCTGCAGGGGTAGGAACTGATGTCCACAAAAGGATATGGAGGAAGTCAAAAGCCAGGAGCACTGTCTGAGACGTTCCCTTACCAGGCACCCTGAGGACGCTGGACATTCCCCAGTTGTTAGCCTCTGGGTGTGAGGTGAAGGACGTTAGAAAGTATGGCATTTGAGTGGCATGGGGATTTTCCATTTCTAATTTAATGACAGTTTTTTAATGTTAGTATTTTTTTTTTTTAAATTTCAAGTAAGTAAAATTCCTGGCAAACATCTCTTTTTTAAAAAATGTATTTTATAATGATAAGAAACTTAACATGAGATCTACCCTCTTGACAAATATTGAAGTGTACAATACAGTATTGTTGACTATAGGTACAATGTTGTAGAGCAGAGCTCTACAGCTTACTCATCTTGCTTAACTGAAATTCTTAACCTTTTTATTAGAAACTCCTCATTTTCCCTTCCTCCAGCCCCTGGAAACCACTGTTCCATCCTTTGATTCTCTGAATGTGACTATTTTAGATAGCTCATGTAAGTGGAATCATGCAGTATTTGTCTTTCTGTGACTTGCTTACTTCAGTTAGCATAATGTTCTCATAGTTCATCCATGTTGTTGCATATTGCAGAATTTTCTTCTTTTTTAAGGCTGAATAGTATTCCATTATATGTATTACCACATTGTCTTTATCCATTCATCCACTGATGGACATATACTTAATGTTTATCATAGTTGTTTTTCCTCATGATTAGCGAACATCCATACCAAAATTGGCCTTGGCATACAAATGGTGGAAGTAGGCAAATTTTGAAGAACCTCTCTTTCTCTCTCTCTCTCTCACACACACACACACACACAAATACACACACAAATACACACACTGAAGTATAAGATATTGATTCATACTGGAGGCTCTGGATTTAGATTCAGACTCTAGATTTAAATTCTGGCTCCACGACCTACCATGTGACCTCAGGCAAGTGACTATTTTGCCAAACCTTTGCTTTTCTGTTAAATGGTTAGATAATAGTTTGTGACTTGCTTTACAAAGTTGTCATAAGGGCTAAGTAAGATAAAATGCTTAGCATAGTGCCTGGCTGATAGTGAGTACTCAGTAAATGCTTATGCTGGTATTAGCAGTAGCCACAACAGTAGTATTTTCTAAGGAATTTTTTGGTAAGGTGTTAACAAAAAGCACTTTAGAATTCTACAGCTCTAGACATGCTGGCTTCCTCTCGCTCCTTGAATGTGCCAGGCACATCCTACCTCAGGGCCTTTCCTCTTGCTGTTCCTTCCTCCTGGACTCTCTGCTGTCAGATGTCTGCATCTTGTGCTCTTTCTTCGTCCAGGACTCTACTCAAGACTCACTTTCCCAGTGAGGCCTGCCCTGACCATCTCATCTGGATTTCAGTAACACCCCACCCAGCACCAAAGCTTTATATCCCTCTTGATGATTCATGTCTTCTTTTTAATGCTTATTAATAGCACACTGTTTATTTTAGTTACTCATTCTTTGTCTCTTTCTTCCACTACCTGAAACCAGAGAGTTTTGTATATTTTGTTCCCTAGCACTAATAGATTTTCAGTAAATATTTATTGAATGACTGAATCAACAAGCTATCATAAAATATTCAACATAATGCTGTGTAATCTATGAACATGGTATGTTCATTTAACAATCTGATAAGATAAAAGTGTTGACTATTTAAAAAATAGAAAGAATATACTAGCTATTGTGTTTATAAGAGCGTTGACAGATTTTTGCAAAAATGCCTTATTAAAATAACCTAAAATAGAATGGTTTTGCATCTATAGTGTACAATTCTAAAAGGAAGGAGGACACTTAAATGTTTAAAAAGTGAAATTATGGGAAAACCGTGTTAAGCTACCAGTTATTATTGTAAGTTTTCAGATATGGCACAGAACCAACTGTGTTACCTGAACCATAACCATCACCCAGAAGGAAAACCCGTGCTGTGAAAGATAGACCCGACGGCTGCCAGCAAGGACACTGGGGAACTCACTATGTTTTTAGAGCAATATTTTAGACATTAAAGTGAAATAATTTAAATTTAAAATAAAAAAAACAATTAAAATTGAAAGCAAAAATAATATACAAATTTCATCATTAAGAAAACATTCAAATTTAAAAAAGAACAGCCTGGCTTGTAACATTATTCTTATTAGGCATTGATATCCTGAACATACAATTTACAAGGACAGTGAAAGCCACTCCTCTAATTGTGCACTTCTAATGGTCTCGTCTTCTGCCTAGAAGACATTGATTATTTTCTCATTTTTATTTCTTTGCTAACACAACTTTTCCACGTAGGCAAATTGTGGTTTGGTGGGCAGGTTATTATAGCAAGGGGATGGGTCTGGTCTAGGGGGCCATCACCTTGGTGGAGTCACCCTGGACCAGGGTCTGGTCATCCGTCCAAAAGCAACTATGGTTTTATATCCAGAATCAGTTGTCTGAGAGACTGACAATTGATTGACTGAATGAGACTTACCAGCCAAACGGATTTAAGTACATATGAATATGGATATTCACTCATAATAAAGAATGATACTTCATGAGTTCCTGTTGCCATATAAATTGTCAAGGAATTGTCAAGCACTCTCTCCTCCCTATGGGTGAGCTCAGGGAATGTTAAAATTAGAATCAGAGGTTTTGTTTGTTGAGTTTTTACATAAATAAAGCCAGAACAGAAGAATCCAGGTGTCTCTAATCCAGGTGTCACCTTCCCTGAAGGTGACCATCATCTTCACTATGGTGATGATCTCACTTCGGAGACCATAGTGATTAACCCTAGTGGCCATTGAGTAAACACGACCAACCTCTTGCTCTTTGGATTTCTTCTATTTCTACACTTCACATCAGTGGTTCTTTTTTTTCCTTTTAAGCCTTTCTCTGGACAAGTGAAATACAGTTGGTTAGGCTTGAGTTTGCCAAATTGCAATCACATTCCAGGCCCAAGCTCCTTGAGATGACTACTTCTGGGTCCTCACCAATAGAATTGGATTGCCTCTAAACTTTTCAGTTCCTAACCTGTAGACACTGCACAGCAGGAATGCATGTGCTTGGGTAGACGGTGTATTGCAGGTCACAGTATCTTGCCACTACTTGATTTGATCTGACTTCTATGTGCTTTAAAGAATTGCAGTGGCATCTAGCTGGCCTACCATGCAGGACCTTGTGATATCACTTTATACTACTCTTCTCCCAAGTGCATTGAAGCTATTTTGAATCATGTCTGGGTTCCCAGGGCCAAGTTAGGTGCAGTGTCATTTGGGGACTATTTTCAGAAGCAGTATAGTCAGTCATGCTGTGATTTCTTACCTCATAGTATGGGTATCAGCCAAGCTCAGTTCCAGATGGTATTTAAAAGGTAACATTTTGAGCTTTTATCTTTTATAGTTCTTACAGGTGAGAGAGCTGGTAGACAGAAGACCTGAGTCTTGCAAGTGGCCAAATTGAATTCAGATTAGTTCGTACTCAGAAATTTATCAGAAACACATTTTTCTTGCCACCAGAAGAGAGGACAAATGGCAGGAAATGTAAAATTTGTGCATTACCATGCTTCAGCGCATGGCTTACAGAAATGAACCTGTCATTGTATTCAGGTCCACAGGAGTTCTTAGTTAGGAGGCAAGCACTCTATGAAAACTAAAGAAAAGAACAGACAAAATTCAATCTATAAATGTTCTAGATATAAAGAACTCAATTCTTAAACCATCTTTCTGAGTATGTTTTTTTTTTATCTTAAGTTTAGAGAAGTAGTAGGAAATCAAGTTATGACTAATAAGCACTTTTGCCTTTCTCAGATTACTCAGAGGCTATTTACCCTGTTTAAAAAAAAAAAAGTCTTAATCTTAGAAAAGTAAGACACTGCATCCAGAAGCCAAGATATTTTCTTGTGATGCCTTTGATACACGCATTCCTCTTTGAATGAAAGATTCCTTAGATGTCTGCCTACTCTGAGATCTAATTTCTCATCATTTCACTCCTCTCTGTCAGCATAAATTCTGGAATCAACTTTATTTTTAAACATTTAGATCTATCAATTTCTAAGTTGTATTTTACAAAATAAATGTGTAGATTTAAAACATTTAAGTGTGCTGAGAACTAAAATTTATTTAAACAGAAAAGGTATTTTTACTAAATTTTCAAAAAAAGCCAAAAAGATATGAACCTTCTGTTGCTATAACTAGCCACATTAGATTATGTGTCTCTTAGCATAAGCTTTGGAAGCTGAATACTATGCTAAACATTTGGAATGCAGTCTGCTAGGTGCTTCGGTCACTGTGTTTATTTCAATATCTCTTGTTTCCTGTCATCTCTTTTTGGGAGTTTGTGGTTGGAGTCTCTGGTACCTGTATCGATTGCAACCACATCACTTGTGAACAAAATAGCCTCCTTTTGGTGTGTATTAGTCCCAAGATCACTGATTTTTTTCCCTCTTCTAGTTTCTTTCTTTTGATTTAATTATCAATTTTGACTCACAAAATTACAGTATCTCCACAGAAATACATGTGATGAGATTCCAGAATTGCTCTTTTATGTCATTTGATAAGATATTAGTCGTTTAAAAATACTTAGGGGAAGAAAGAGGAGAGGACATTGGCAAGAACACTATGACACATGGGTGAAGCATTCCTGCCCTCTCTGGGCTGACAATGCCTCCATTCATTTCACTAGGCCCTGGGGAATATGTTCTTCCTCTCTTCTAGCAGTGTGGATTGGCCAGAGAGAAGGAGGAAGAGAGAAAGGCAGTAGAGTCCTCGGTAAATCACCACATACCTTTTCAGCTGACAGACCAACTCATTGTCAGTGTGTATTTTAAAAGGAGGAAAGCTGAAATAGAGTCTTTCTAAATAGCACATGGTGATTCCTTTCCTAGTAAGATCTTTTGTCTATTCTTGACGTTGGAAAGCAAGGCAATTGGGTGATAGTTCATTGGATATTTTCTCACATCATTTTTCTGCTGTCGTATATAAAATTGAGTATTGAGGTCTTTCAAAAATGAACCTATATCCTTCAATAAGCTAAACTTTCAGGAGTATTTAAAATTTCAAAGGACCCTATAGCGAGAAGATATCCCACCTACAAAATGGTGTTTCTTACAGTTCTGAGATTCTGTATAAGGCATTGTATATATCCTAGTCTGTCTATATTATCACATAGCTACAAAAGAGAGAGAAAACCAGATATGTATTAAAGTGTTTTTGGTCAACATTTGTATAACAATGACAAATAATCCCTTCTCGTGCTATGGAAAGTATTCTATAGAATGAGGTAATGTGATGTGATATCATGCCAAATACAGTTTTTGGACTCTTGGTTTACAGTTATTTATATAAATATCATCTCTCTAGCTATATTATAAATTCCTTGAGAAAAGCGATCAATTCACTATTGTATACTTCAAAGAACTTAGCATAGGGTCTCTATGTCATACGTGCTCAATAAACACATACCAAATGAAGAAATAATATTGTAGGATACTTCTGCATGGATTTCTTGAGACCTTCTCTATTGGTTCTTCAAATAAACTTGAAACTTGGAGTCCTGTGAAAGTACATAAAACATCAAATAAAAATACCTGACAATTAAACACAAGTAAAAAAGGGGGGGGGAGAATATATAATGGTTTTCTAAGAACAGATAATGTGATCTCATTATTGATAAACTTGGCAGTAATTTTCCTTTAAAACATAGAAATAATTAGAGCATGATCATCTTGGTCACTAATTGGTTTTGCAAAAATGTCTCTTTTCATTTTATAACTGACCTACTTGAAAAAATGTGGTGAAGCATAGAGGGCCATTTCCTTGGAAAATAGTGTGGACAAGCCCCTTGCAGTTTTGTTTGGGTGCTGTTCAAGGCCAGCCCTAAACCTTTCCCAGAACTTGAAACAAATGAGAAGTGCTACCACAAACCAAAGTGGGGAAACTCGGGGGAGAGATGGTTTCCACTTCATCTTTTATTTTTTTATTTGTGTCTCCCAGCTGCTTATTTAGATGTATCCTACCTTCTTCTCATGGATATGCTTCTGGCTCTGCACAGTGAATCTCAGGGACCAGGATTTTGGAACAGCCGCTTTGGGGAGGTTTATATCCTGGTGCCATCTGTACTAGATTCCTTCCCATAAGAAGCCAAAAGGACTTCCAACAGGACAATTAAGCTGGAAAATTAACTTCTACAAAGACGAAATTATCTTATTATCCTTTCCTAGAGCCAGGAAGTCTTTGTTGGGGAGCTGACTCCCTGATTAAGTCCTTGTAGGGTGATAATAATTGAATGGAATGAAAGCCAGATGAGAAATATGAGTATTAATCTAAGGATGAGTGACTCCTAGGTAAGCCTTATTAATATTTGTCAAGATCCAGTTGACAAACTGCCTTATTGGGCCTTTTATTAAAAAATGCAAGATTATTTAGACATAATGACCTAAAACATATATACTGTTTCGAGGTGTGGTAGGGACAGGTAGGTGACCATCAGAATTTCACGTTTCCCTTCCACAATGTTGAGTCATCGTGGGGAAGTAACTGTCTAGCGAGGGACCAGATTCTCCAGCCTCCTTGTATCTAATTAGGACACTGACTGGTTAGTGAAAGGAAACATGAGGGGAAGTGGTGCATGTCCTTCTGGGAATTCCTGAAGAGGCAGATGTATCTTCCCTATGGTCTCTTTCCCTGTTCTTCTGAGTGAGGAGATCTCCAAGACCCTAGAGAGGGGGGTGACCACAACACTGAAGGACCCCAAGTTTTAGAATGACTCTGTGGTAGGGAAGTGAAAGGCCCCCCACTGGGAACATCTATAGTAGTCCATATTATGAACAAGACATAAATGTTTATTATGTTAATGGAATTTTGGAGAGCTTATCTGTTCCAGCACCTAGCATCACTTTAACAAATATAGGAGGTAAATAAAAATGTACCAAACAGAGGTCATTGTAAAATGGCAGATTTGTTCCTTTTCTCTCTTGATGCTAAATGTTTAGAATTTATATAAGTGAAAGCATCTTTTAAGAGTCCTATTAAAACTGCAGGATTTATAGATGTAGAAGGCACATGCACTCCCTGAATGCTGACCCATCCCTATCTACCTTTTCCCAGAAAATGGTTTTCCTGGTCGTCATGAAGGCCATCCTCAGTGCTCATGTCTCTTTAATCTACCCGTCCCTCTCCTACCCATTTTCCCACCCAGTTCCATCTCCTCCATGAAGCTTATCACTAAAGGGCTCATTTCTTTTTTTGAGCTCAAAGCATTTAAAATTTGTACAAATTTTTGTAGTACCTCATTTGCTGCCCAGTGAGAGCACTTACATGATTGTTTTTAATGAGTAAAGGCATCATTTGTCTGAACTGTAAAGTAATGGAGGGACAGAGAAATTTTTTTAAGGAAATGGGATTAGGATACTGGAAATAAACACATTTATCCTTTTGTCTATACTGAGATAATTACAGGGAGGGACAAAACGTTCCAAGACATATGCCTAACTGTGGTATTGACCTCTACAGTGGAACACTTGTTAATATTATATACCAGAAGGGATATGGCAGCCACTGGGCCTTTTACTTTCCCACAAAAATTAAGACATTTATTAATAAGCAAAGAAGTGGAAAATGGTCAGGAGTAATGCTGGCATCTTTACTAATTTTGGCTATGCAGGCCCTTCTGGTCATAGTCATCTTCCAAATTTAAGAATGTATTTTTATCTGATTTAGTCCTTGGCATCATTCTTACTCTACCAGTGAGTCAATGGCAGCACCATTAGGATTTCAGGTTTTACATGCTGAGCCCACCTGAAAGTTGAAACCAGATTCATTCCACCCATGGTGCCAGCCATGTGGTAAACTCCATCCAGTTCCTTGGATGGGACCTAGATTTCAATGGACAAAATGTAATGTGAAGGCTCCACAGCCTGTTACCCAATTCTGAGTGATCAGTCCTCCACAGTTGAGTATCGAATGTCTGCATCTTAATCATTGTCAACTGTGTACAAAGACCCTTAGAGATTTTTATATGCACTAAATTCAGGAAATTCTCAGGTATGCTTCTCTTAACAATGTAAGTCATGCCCCTTGTGTGCACACAAATCATAATTTGAAAGAGCTGTTTAACATTAAGGCTTAAATAATTTGGAGGGTGAGTTCGAGATGAAGCCACGGATGTGAAACTCTGAATGGAGAGTTTTAGGTATCTCACACTCGCATTGCAAAAGTAAAAACTATGAATTCTCTTGCAAGCTGTTTAATCCAATTATTCCAAGTGGTTATGGAAAAGCTTGAATCATTAACTGAATCTCTAGACATGATTTATTTGAGACATTTGAAAAAATAGTACATGATATCTAGTGTTCTTTCCTCTTACACGTTAAGCTTCAGATTAACATATGGTAATAATGCAGCATTGTTTGGTTGGCCAATTCTTCATATAGCATGAAATATAGAATACAAAAGCACACATGTGCAAACTGGGTTAATATTTCTTTCCTCGAAATAAGTAACAGTTATTCATCTAGATTCTTTTCTTTTTTTTTTTTTATGTTTTTTATTTATTCATGAGAGTCAGAGAGAGAGAGAGAGAGGCAGAGGCAGAGGGAGAAGCAGGCTCCCGCCTAGCAGGGAGCCCGATGCGGGACTCGATCCCAGGACCCCGGGATCATGACCTGAGCCGAAGGCAGATGCTTAACCATCTGAGCCACCCAGGCGCCCTAGATTCTTTTCAATTACAGAAATTGATGATATCTTCATAGAAGGAACTAGTAGTTTACCAAGAATTCTGCAATGTTTGAATTCTTTAATAAGACAACAGAAATGGGTGAAATGAACAAGCAAGCTTGTACTTGATGCAAAAAATACAACTATTATAGCAATGTTGGCAGAAAAAAAAAGTCTGAAAAATTTCAGTACCAAGGTTGATTTTTATTAGATAATGAGTGCATAAAAAAAGATTTTGGAAAAGATGTGATTTTCAGCCACTTTTCTAGTATAATGCTGCAATAACAACAAAAATGAAAAGGAGTTGACTTGGTGCAAAGGAAGACTATCATAAAAGATAGTAAGTAGATTTACCTGTCATTTATTATATCATCCTGTTCGCAGCGCTACATTTGAGATTGTGTCAACACTTCCATTATAAGCCTATACTTAGAGGAATTTGGAACTTGGCCAACAAAAGATCATTCTGGACTAAAAGTTGGCACAGAAAGTTTCCTCCCATGAGCAAAAGTTGTTTTCATTATTTCTTCTTCATCGCCGTCTTCTTTTTTCCCCCTCCCTTTACAAAATTCCATAAAACTTCATCTGGTTGCTTTTAAACTTGGATATCTGAAGTAAAAGTTAAGTATAAGAGCGCCAACCCAGTGGTCTGAAGACAATACATCTTTTGTCCATCTGGGCAGAATTTGTATTTGGTATTTTATATGAAGGAACCAATACTATTCAGTTGGGAGTATTTAGAGAAAGAGTAAAAACTAATTTCAAAAGACCTCTTAGTCATTGCCTCTAACAATCAAGTTAAAAGCAGCAAAATGAGAGTGCGAGAGAGCTTATTCACTTACTCCCATTATTGTGCACATTACTTTATAGCTATTTATAAAAACGGTTCTTCATGGCACTCTGGCTTAATTTCATACCCATCTATTTTACAGGTTTTTTCGATGTATAATTTACATACAAATAAAACTGACCCATCTTAAGTATATCCTATGAGTTTTGGTAAAGGTATGTAGTTTTCCAACTACCCCCAGCCACAGTCAAATTTCAGAACAATTTCCTCACCATAAAAACTGCTCTCAGTCCATTTGCAGTTGTTTCTTTCACCCCGGTCCTACCCCAGCCCTAAGCAACTACTGCTCTTCTTTCTGTCACTACAGATTTGTCTTTTATAGAATTTTAAGTAAGTAGAACCAGATGATATATGATTTCTTGTGTCTCTGTCTTCCTTCACGTAGCATGATGTTTTGGAGGCCATCCGTGTTCTTGTGTCTATCAGTAGTCCATTCCTTTGAACTGCAGAGTAGTATTCCCTTGTATGAGTGTACCAGAATTTGTTAATCCATTTATAAATCACGGGCATTCAAAGCTGTTTCCAGTTTGGGACTGTTACTAATAAAACTGCTGTACCTGTTTGTATACAGGTCTTTAGGCAGGCGTGTTTTCATTTCTCTTGTATAAATATATAGGAGTCTCATGACCCACAAATTTTGATTTGATGTCCTATTTTCTGTCAATTTAATATATTTTATTATTTATTCTTTCACCCCTGGGTTATTTTTAATTGTGAGACTACGTGGACATTTCTTAAATTTATTTCTGTCATTGATTTCTAATTAAATTCTGTTGTTGTTACAGCTATTCTCAACTCTTTTAAATATATTCAGGCTTATTTTATGACCTAGTGTATGGTCTGTGCTGGTGAATGCGCCATATGCTCTTGACAAGAACATCTATTTTCTTGTTACCTGGAGTTCTCTATAGATGGCAGTTTGGTCAGGTGCTTACTGAGTTTTAAAGATTTCTGTAGTTTTCCCAATTTTCTATCTTCTTGTCCTAATAATTACTTATAGAGAATTTAAATCTTCATCTATAATTATTGACTTGTCTATTTTTGTTTTCAAATTCTGATTTTGGCTTTAGTTGCTTTGGCGTTCTATTGTTAGGCACATAGGTGCATATACATTTATAATTAGTATATCTCTGGTCGATTCTTTTATCTTTACAAGATATTCCTCTTTTCTCTAGCAGTATTTTTGTATTAATGCCTATTTTGTATGTTGTTAATATAGCTTCTCAGTTATCTTGTGCTTATCATTTATGTGGTATATTTTCCATCTTATTACTTAAAACATATCTTTTAAAATATTTATACTACATCTGTTGTAGACCCCATATATACTTAGATCTTGGGGGTTTGTTTTTGTTTTTGTTTTTTTAGATCTTCCTTTTTAAAAATCTAACCTAATAATCTCTACTTTTTGGTTGGAGTGTTTAGTCAATTCCCATTTTAATGTTGTTATTGGTATGATTAGAGTTAAGAATGACATTGGCTATATTTCTTTGATTTAGTTTGTATGGTTGCTCTAGGAATTAAAGTTATCATCCTTCACTTATCATAATCTGCTTGAGGTTAACTGATTTCTATTAAAATATAGGAACTATTTATCAGTATAGTTCTTTACCTCACTTTGTGTTATTTTGTTATTCTTTACATCTATAATAACAGATGTAATAAATACATATAATATATGTAATATGTAATAATAAACCCCAATACAGTGTTACAACTATTAGTTTAAACAGAAACATATCTTTTAAAGTAATTGAAAGAAGCAGATATTATATAAATATACACACACACACACATAATATATAGGGTACACTCACATTCACACACACACACATACACACACAAACACACCATTTCTGGTGTTCTTTGTTCTTACTGGTGAATCTAAGTTACAATCTGTTGTGATTTCCTTCCATTTTGAGAAATCTCTTCAACATTTCTTGTAGCATAGGTCTGCTAGTTACAAATTCTCTTATCTCAAAATGTCTATACTTCACCTTCCACTTTCTAGAATAGATTCAGGGAATATAGAATTCCTGGTTGATAGTTGTTTTATTTTTAAGCACTTGGAGTGCATAATACTGGTGTCTTTGGCCTCTTGTGTCTGATGAAGAGTGAGCTGTTAGTTATGTCCTTGTTTCTTGTATATGATATGTTGTTCTTCCCTTGATGCTTTCAAGAACCATTACATAATTTTTGCTTTCAGCATTTTGACTGATATATCAAACTGTGTTTTTCTTTGATATGTCCTCCTTGGGGTCTGTTGAGCATCTTAGGTAATATTAATTAACCTAGCCAGTTAATTAATATTGGTTAATTTAATTGGTTAATTTTAAATTAGTTAAATTGGTTAATATTTTATAATAAATTTGGTAAGTTTTAGACATTATTTCTTCAATTATTGTTCTGCCCCATTTTATATCTCTTCTCCTTTTGAGATTCCAATGACATGCATGTTGAAATGCCTCAGGCCTATGTTCATTTTTCTTTAATATTTTTTTCTTTGTGTTCTTCAAGTTGAATATTTAGGTATTGCTCTACCTTCAAGTTTCCTCGTTCTTATTTCTTCTTAAATCTGTTGTTGAGTCCTTTTAGGTTCAAGTTTATGGTTTCGTTAGATTATTTTTATAATTTCTACCCCTTTGTAGTATATTTTTTCTTTAAGTATTTGAGCATATTTTTCTTTACATCTTTGAACATATTTGTAATAGCTGCTTTAAAGTTTTTGCTAAATGCAACACATGGGCCAGCTTGAAGTCCATTTCTATTGAATATATTTTTTTTTAATGAGTATGATCTTTATGTTTTCTTTTAATATCTAGTAATTTTTGGTTGAAAGGTGGACATTGTAGATAATATGCTGCAGCAATTCCTAATTCTATTTTATTTAGGAGGCTAGTGGTGGTGCCAGTTTTCCTTTGCTTTGTAGGGAAGTAAATTTCCTGTATTGAAATGTGTCTGAAATGAAATCTGTTTCCCTCATAATATGCAGCTGCTGCCCTCTGTTCAATTTTTTTCCTCCTTTTATTATTATTATTATTTTTTTAGTATGCCTTCATAAGCATCTTCCTGGCATCTGTGTAACTTAGTGGCCAGCCAAACAAAAATAGGGCGTAGGGTATGCTCACACAGTCAAATCAGTAAAGTTTCCATTCTTGTTATTATTCTGTGTGTGGGTTCGGAACACACTCAATGGCACAACATATTCTTATGTGTCCTCAGGCTTTTACTTTTTGACAGGCACATTTGGGTTAACAGTCAGCCAGGCATATATGGAGAATTTATTATCACAGCACTTCCGTAACTCTCTGACTTCTAAAATCCTCTCTCCCTTGTATTTCTAGCTGTTCTGCCACTTGCCCCAAGTCAAATTCATCATCTTCAACTGATAAAGCTGTGGGTTTTTGCCACTCAAGCTTGCAGGGGATGGGAACACACTCACATAAAAAGGCTATAAAATCACAGTTCTTATTCAAATACAGTAGCAGTTTTTCATGAATAAAAATTTATCAAACTGTTGCCAGCTTAGGCTATTCCCAGTCCCTAAATTGGCTGTTTTGCATAATTTCATATAGTTTTATACTTATTTTCCATTGAGAGAAGTTGCTCAGGTTCTTTGCAGTGTCCATTCCCAGAGTCTGGACCTAGATCTATTTTATAACATGAAGTAAATTAAAGTAAGCTTATCCTTTCCTTGATATTCTTAGATAATCATTAGACACATACCTACTGTGGATGAGAACTTGGGTAAACAGTTATCATTGTACATGACTTTGACGAACTTTAAATTGCAAATACCCTTTGACCTAGCTGTTCCACTATTCTACTTCCAGGAATTATCCTAAAGAATAATTAGAAACGTGACCAAAATTACAAGTACAGACATACTCGTCGAAGTAGTATTTATAACAGTGGAAAATGGGAAGGAAACCAAATGCCCAACAATAGGGTTTTAGCATATCTATAAAATGAAATGCCATGCTGACAGTATAAGTAAATGGTATAGAGTAGTAGATGTGTGTTTATTACTGCATGAGCAAAGCAGGGCACAAAGCAATACAGCAATATAGTTCCACCACTGTCTTACTTTTTAGAGTTTGTGGGACCAGGGAAACAGGAACAAATGGAAGAGAACAATAGGGCTGAGACTAGAAGCAGAGCTTGGTTGGCCATAGATGAACCAGCCTGGGTCAGGCCAGTGTCAGCTGGCTGAAGCATCACCTAAGTCAGAAACTGGTCATTTGATAAATGGGATATTAACCCAAATCCCTAAATAAAGGTTCAGGTATCTCCCAAGAACCATTAACTGAAATATTTAGACCAAGTTCAGATCCTGGACAGGGCTAGAGCACGTGAACAGCAAGTAATCAGCAGAAGTCTGGTCCAGTGTGCCATCTTAGGGGTAGAATTCCCTGAAAGAAGTAGGGTATATATCAGTGTGATCAAATGGTAAGCAAAGCTGTTAATAGGAAACTAGGGTAGCAGGCATGTTCTCAGCCTAGGGATTCAAGGCCAGCCACGGTTATTGAGGAATTGGAGGTTTCAGGACTAGAGTAGAACCAGCTGGGAAGAGAAGAAAAAACATATTTACTGAGAGAGTAGTAAGTGCTACTAAGTGCTGGATGTTCCCTCCTGATTTACCTCACCTTATCTCTCAGCAACTCCTTATAAAGAAGGTGAGATCTTCTGTCTTCACATTCTTCCTCAAACATGGCACAACTATGTGCCAAGCACTTTCTTTAGGAATGAGCCAAAAGTCACAAAGCCAGAAATTATAGAGCCTGGAAGAAAATTCTGGTCTTTCTGAAGAACCAATTTTCCCCACTTCTTCATTCTGCAAAAAGATGAAAACAGGAAATAACTATCCTGTGGATTCTATGTGGATGCAAAGGGCATCTGGACTGGATCATACTCACTGTAGATAAGTTCACAGGACTGTATGGCCAGAAAGCAGGCAGGTTATTATAGTCAGGTTATCAGGGAAGCCTTAAAGGATGACTACGCTTTCTACCCTTGGAATCACTCCTTTGTGTTGGGATATGGCAGGTGGTGCCCAGATCTGTTAATAGGGAAGATATACCAGTAACAAAATGCCAGATGGCTAGGATTCTGTACACCAAAAAGGAAGAGGGAGATGGCTATTGTTTAGATCAGGGTTGGCAATTTCTTTTTTGTTAATGGCCAGAAAGTAGATATTCTAGGCTTTACAGGCCATATGATACAGCGTCTGACACAACTCCTCATCCATGCCTTTGTAATGTGAAAGTAGCCATAGACAGTTTACAGATAAATGGGTGTTCTAATAAAGCTTTATTCAAAAAGAAAAAGAGCTGCAATTTGGATTTGGTCCACAGGTTATAGTTTACAATCTCCTCGTCTAGAAAATACATAGTGTCTACCACGGAGGAGGCAGATGTATTTAATAACTCGAGATAACTTGTAAAATCATGTTAATTGACTAGGCAGGCAACCATCATCTTAAAAACAAGGTTTTCTGGGCCAGGCCAGTGGAGTGGGGCTCCTGGTAACAAGGGAACCCCAGGTGCCTGGTTCAGAGGAAAACACTGAGAGGCACACATAAAGAGCTCTGTGGTTATGAAGATGAACTCTGCTGACCTCACAGTTATTCTCAGGCTGTGCCAGAGTGAGCAAAGGAAGAATCATGGGGAAAATCAGATACTGAGAACCTCATTTGATATTTGGTCTTTTTTTCTCCTCTGCAGGATTGTAATATGGGCTCTGGCCCGTAGAGGAAGAAAAATAAACTTCTGCTTAACTAGTTATTGTCAGGATGCATTACCTTCTGCCCAGAGAGTGGCCTTAGTTCTAGACACTGCATGAGTTACTTACATAGACTATACAACTGAAGGATTTGCCAGTACTAAATAAGGAATATGGTGCTTCTAATCGGCCAAAAGTGGGTTGGGAGTAGACTGGAGGAGGAGGTGATATATTGTAATAGCCATATTAAACTGTACTAAACTTGAAATAACAGGGAAAATATTTCCTTAAAGCTAATAGGAAAAATCAGTTACCAGACTCAGAACCATGAATCTAAGTTGTCATCCAGCTGCATGGGCTTACAGGGAGAGTTCCTGCACTGAGGTTTTCATTATAAAACACAGAGGCATTATTGGGGATAAATGAACCAATATGAATGAAATACCTGTAATTGCCAACCTGAAATTTCACGCCAAAAATCATCTGAATCCCAGATTGATGTGGAGTGGTTTTTCTTAAAGTTCAAAAAGAATCCACTTTATTAGTGGAGTGGGTTACTTAGCAGGAGTATGTTTATAAACTTGGATTCTTCAGGTTTTCTCTAATATTGGAAACAGAAGGAAAGGGAGGTTCTTCCTTGAATTGTTTTCCCTGAATCTACTTATTGTGGTCTTTTGTTTAATGTGCTAAAAGTAAGAGTAATAGTGCCCATCCATGTGGTTGAGGAGTGCCAAGATCCTGCCAGGCTCTGGGGGCCAAGCTGGGAGTGTCTGACCAGGGTGGGTACTTTGTCTTATTCACCTGCCCAGACAGGTTGCCTTTCTCACATTTGCGCAAAAGGGGCCACGTAGTCTAGTGGTGGCGCTGAAAGACTGGGCCCATTCTCGGACTTGTTGGTAAGGCAGAACACTGTGGCAGTGTTTGGGACCTTTCTAGAGAAATCTCCCAAGAGTCAGCAGGGTGCAGAGGGCAATCTGAGCTGAGCTCTGTACCCCCTTCTCCCCTATCCCAAGAGCAGAAACTTGCAGAATGAAGCCATGTGATAAATAAGACCCAATAGAATACTAATAATGGGAGGAGGCTGGCTAAGCAAATGTTTTATGCGAATTCCCATGGGTTGTAAGAGAAGGAAGAAGGCTTGCCATGCTACTTCTCACTTGTTGATTTTAGATTTCTATGTCCTTCTTTTCTCCTCCCTCCTCCCCCTTTCCCCTTCTCCTACCTTCTCTTCTCCCTCCCTCTTATCGGCATCAAGATCTGCTTAGATCACAGGTGTGGCTGACTCTCTCCCTGCCACACCTCCTCTCATGCATTTGTTCCCTTTGCTACATGTGTATGCCATGCTCCTGTTTCAATAAAGCTTTTTTTCTCCACATTTTTTTATGTTATGTTAATCACCATACATTACATCATTAGTTTTTGATGTAGTGTTCCATGATTCATTGTTTGCATATAACACCCAGTGCTTTTTAGATGTTGTTGTCACAATAAGAATGGGTCATGCATATAGCTTTACCATTCAAATGTGATGAGTTCATTAATTGTGGCAGTAAGGCCACATGTCTGTAAATCCTTAGCTTTATTGAGGGGCCCCAGGATGGGGAGCCCCAAATTGCCAGAGTAAGAAGAGAGCAAAATGGATGGCATTAAAATAGAATTTAAGAGGGCACCTGACTGGCTCAGTCATTAGAGCATGCAACTCTTAATCTCAGGGTTGTGAGTTTGAGCCCCACATTGGATGTAGAGGTTACTTAAAAATAAAATCTTTAGGGGCACCTGGGTAGCTGAGTCGGTTGAACGTCTGACTCTTCATTTCAGCTCAGGTCATGATCTCATCAGGGTCCCGGGATTGAGCCCCGCATTGGTTTCCCACTCAGTAGGGAGTCTGCTTGAGGATTCTCTCTCTCCCTCTGCCCCCACTCTGCTTGCACTCTCTCTAAAATAAATCTTTAAAAAGATAAAATAAAATCTTTAAAGTAGAATTCAAGAATGAACATTTTGACCTGCAACCATTGTTCTTAGTCACTTTTGTGCTTCATCTCTTTTGAAAACTTCATTGATTTCATCTTCTCTCTGTATATGCATATATATAACATTATGCAAGCAACTTTAAAGAGTTCATGTATACTCTCCAAACTCACTCATGGATCTGAGGTTAGTTCTTGAATGAGATGAATCTATAATGATTTAAACACAACATATTAAGTAACATCAAAATTGCTATAGATTTTTTTAATGTAGTAATAAAAAGGAGAAAATATGTTTTACCATGAAGAGATCTGTCCCTAATCACCTTAATTAAGTGATTAAAGTTAGCATTACCAACAGTGGGCCAACCTGACATTATACATCTCCTAATATTGATGCAATATAAAGTTAAATTCATAGTTGGTGAAGTATCCTGACTTACATCTAAACAAGTCTTTGGGCCTAACTTCTAATTGACAGAAAATTCAGGAAATTAAAAAAAAAAACAAGTTAAATGATACTTATTTTAAGGAAACAATAAGACAGATTCAAAATGTGAAACATTACAAAAAGCAACTAGTTTGGTCTTTTGAGATGGTCAAGACCTTTAAAACAAAAATAAAAACAAAACAGCTGGGAAGACTATTCTAGATTAAAAGAAATTATATGAACATAACAATCAAATGTGGAATGCGAACCTTAACCGTATTATGGTTCAAATAAACAAGCTATAAAAAAGGGTTTCGGATAACAATTAACAAATATTTAATATGAGCTAGATTTTAGAGGATATTGAGGAGTTATTTTTCTCAGGTGTGATAATGGTATTTAATATATAAGTATATAGTATATATTTTATACATATGTGTCTATACATGGATGTATATAAATACGAAGTACATATGACAGAAACTTAATGTTGCACTGTATCATTCTTTCAATTTTTCTGTATGTTTGAAATCCTCAAAATAAAAATAGAAAAAATGAATTAAAAGTAAACTCTTTTTTAACTATGGCATAAAAAGTTGTGTTTTTAGTCATGCATTTTATCAACTTCAGATTTTTTGCTGGGCTGCCTGGTTCTGAATAATTTACAGGGCCAACACTGAGCATTTTATAACAGGTCACCATTGACCAAGAAATCATAGTGAAGCTTTTTGTTTCTCTCATTCATACTAGAGGTAAATGTGATTTAGCATCTGTACCTTAAACTAAAAAAGCAGCATTGCTTTGGGAGACTTTGTATCTCTGAGGCTTAAGTAACGCTTTCTGGCATTCAACACTGAAGTTGAATACTTTTTAAGAGAAAACATACCAGAACTGCCACTGGCCACCATCTCTACCACCACCACCAGGCTTCTCTGATGTAATAAAAGGAGATACAAAAAAGTTAAGGAAATGTTATCACCTGAGATCATATTTTCCAACTGGAATTCATTGAGAACTAACAAAGTTGGACTTAACAGAGTCACGATTTGCCGGCATCCCCAAGTCTAATTAAGTCAGCCTTATTATCTCATGTCCCACCCGGTGCAGTACTATGTAATGCTGCAGATCACTGGGGATTGCCAAGGACTTACTGCACAGTATTAAATTGTACAGATAATGGCTTTTGGCATTTTTGTTAGAAGGGACTGGTTTCAATATGCAGTAAGGCAACATCACTTTACTCTCAATGGTTAGTTCATCACCAGCTTTTTTTCTTTTTCTTCTTTTTTTTTTTAAGTCCTGAAAATAGCTTACCAGAGATTTGTCATTTCCTGCCTAGAGAAAGTTCTGGAGTATTTGTGTTTTTATAAATATCAGATGTGTAATCTCAGACATGAACTTATTATAACTAGCCCCAAGGTATCATGAGCTGCAAGTTGCCACACGAAAATTAAAGGGGTCAAATTCAAAAGGGATGTGTGTCAAAAGGCTCTGGAAAATGGCATGGGCTTAATAAGCATCCCTCAGATGAACCTGTGATTGCTGCGGAAACTGCCATCTGTCTTTTGCTGTTGGTTAGCCTTCTAAATGCCTTTTATAGCCGCCCCCCCCAGTAGTGAATAGGGTCCCCTGAGCTCAATTGGAAGAAAAATATATTAAGTTGGCTCCTCCTAACTGAAGGGAAAGGGAGAGAAGTGTTTAAATGCCTTACTATCTCTTGGGCTCTATTTACTCTGTTAAAAAATACCGTACCTAGTGTTTCAGAAATGGGAACTCTTTGAACCTCAGTAAAAGTCTTTTGGGGGTCATTTGGTATCCTTTTGGAGCAAGGGACTTGATGCTATTGTTTTATTGGTAGCATTTATCATTCAGTCCCACTTCCTATTTTACCTTTTTCTTTAACAGGGTATGATAAAGTAGCATCATAAAAACAGACCTGCAGGTTTGACTCAGCCTCCACTCAGCTAAGCCATTGTTTCTCAATTGGAGTCTGCTCCAAGGGGGCCCAGGTTCTCTGTGCCAGGACGCACTCCCAGGGTAGCAACGGGAGGGGACTTAACACGTGGGATGAGGGTGATAATTAGGCTAAAACGTCAACTCCTGCAAGGCTAGAATTAAGGGAAGGGCATGGAATTCAGCAATGACACGCAGGGAACCAGAGACCAAACACTAAAGTTGCCCAAGACCAGTGTGGTGTAAAAATAAAAAATATGGTCCCTGAGTCGTCAAGAGAGTCTTCTTTCTTAATTGAAAGTGATACCAGAAAACAGAATCAAATGACGAAAAGGAAATGTCTAAAATAAAAGGAGTAGGGAGCTTCTCTGAGTCCAGTAGCAGTAACCGTGGGGCACGAGGCACTGAATTGTGACCCAGAAGACCGGGGTCAATCAGCTCAAAATATTTGACTACAGAGTGATGCCTGTGGTGTGTGTGTATAACTAACTAACTTTTATTAAGTGCTTACTGGGTGCAGGCCCTCCGCAGGTGCTTTATGATCCTTTTGTTCTTTGAGGTCACCCTATGAAGCAAGCACTTGGAGGATTCTCATTGAGTATTAAAATAAGAATAGGGGTGTCATAGGGGTGACTCAGTATCAAGGACAGCCAAGGACAAGAGTCATAGCCCCCAGTTCTGCTAGGCAACCTGTATACTCACCTTGTTTAAATCCTCACACTGTGTGACATTAGCACTATGATTATCACCATTTTACAGATGGGGAAACGGAGGCTTGGAGGAGTTAGGTAAGTCCCACAGGATCCTGCAGCTAGCAAGGCTGAGCACCAGGATTCAAACCCAAGAGGTCTCACTGCAGTGCTAGGCCTCGGAGCTGCCACACTTCTGCCTCCCTGTGTGGTTTTTACTGTATACATGGGAGCTTCTTCCCCCTCAACGATGTCGGTACCTTCTCCACTGGTAGGGAAAATGACTTAGTAAAAAACATCTGTTATGTCTAAAATTAGTGAGGTTTTAAATAGGTGCCACAAAACAACTCCTACTGTCAATTGCAATGGCAGTTACTATTGCCGTGTCGATAAAAGTATTAATAGTCTTGTTATTAATTAAGTTATCGCTTAGAACTGAACTCCGGGATGGAAGAGGGACTTGATTCTGAGAACTGCTGTGTTCCTTCTGGGGAAGGCAGTCATGGGACCATGGTATGTACTACTCTTTTCAAATCTGGGAACTCTTAGCTTGCATCAAAATTGGCAGCCTGGGTGATAGAACAGAGCCCAGGTGTGAGAATCTGCAGGGGTCACAGATGCCTGGAAGCTGCAAAAACAGGTCCATGGACCCAGAGCCAGGCCAATAATGGCCAGAGAGGAACAAAAATCTGAAACCCACGAAATGAAAAAAGATCCACACCAAAGCACAGTGTCTGGTGAAACTTCAAATGCCAGGGAAATTGGGACAATCCTCAAGGATTCCAGAGAGCTTGGAATCAGAATTAGATCGGTCTTCTCATTAGCAACATTAGAAACTAGAAGGCAGTGGAACAGTGCTTCCAAAATTCTAAGTGAAAATGATTTCTATGGAAGCTCTTTGTGGATATACACCATAAAAACAGCATGAGATCCAGTGAGCAGGTGACCAGTATAGGAGAAAAGCAAAGGAGATTTTTAAGATGAGGCAAAGAGGAAGGAATCCCAGGCTGGCAGCCAAACAGAAAGCCTACAGCACTCAGCCCAGCAGAGCGGAAGTGTGCAAGCAAGAAGTTTACACAAATTTAAACCAATGATTACCTGACAGTTTGGGGCTGTGGAAGAAATGATATTGAGAGGCATTTTACAGATGTTTGGGATGAATTAGCTATAGGTGAAAACATTTTTAATAAAAAAAAAACGGACAATTATTTCAATGGAGGTGAAAAATTCTAGATGAAAGAAAATGTAATCAGTCACTATGGAGTTAACTCCATAGTAGTCATAATAATGAAGCATGGAACATGGTTTTCATGCAAAATTAACCTAAGGCACCTTTAACTGCAAGATGCACCATTATCTTATATGCCAGTAAGAAAGAAAAAAATATGATACACATTCATTGTAAAGTGCATATCAATTTCAGAGATACTAAAATGCATAAAACAGTAGAAGTTAGAATTGATGAAATATGGTTTATTAGAATACTGAGCTAGCAGTATAAAAGAACTAAATTCCTAATCTGACATGATGAGAAGCCAATATATATTATTTTAATTTGATAAATCAAGAGATTGAAAACCCACATATCATTTAAAGAAGAGCAAATATTGGAAGAAATTGCTAAAAAAAAAAAAGTGGTTGCTTTATTTTGGTGGAGTAGAGGATGGAAGGAAACTATCTGATAGAGTCCGCTGGTCTTGGTTATAAGTCCTTGAGTATTTTTTGTCTTTTTAAATGGTTAGCATACATTATTTCGATAAAAATTAAAATTATTTAAATTTTAACTGTTTCATACTCCACATACATGAAAAAAAATTCTTCCTCTGTGCTACTGGCAAGTCCTCTAAACTTTAGATACATGATTATAGAGGCCTCGGATCATATTCCAAAGGAACAGTATGAAAGATTGTATTTATTTCCAAGAATTAAGGCTGTACCATCTTTAAAGGTTCAGTGGAAGTCCCATTTCATTAAAGTTTGTCAAAAGTTCTGATTTATATGAGCTCCTCCTTTCCTGAGTTCCTATTGTACTTCTTCAACCGTTCCATGAACTCTCCAGGACCTGGGATAGCAGAGTTTGGGCAAAGGGAGAGGAAGCACACCCTGCTGGTAGAGGCCATCTGGTCCCCTGTGGAGCAACTTCACCTAATGCTGACTTAATGAGATATCGATACTTTGCCAAGAGGAAATGCTCCCCCTATCCCACCCCATCCCACCCCACTTGCCCCATCCCATCAATGCCCTGAGCCATTGCCATGGTTACCGATGGAAGAAGTTCATAATCCTTTAGTATGTTGTGGAAGAAAAATATTCTGTCATTCAATATTTCTGTCATTCAATTACTACTGTCATTCAAGTAGTATTACTTCTCCCATCATTATATGGGTTTCCTATTTAGCTATATGAATAGGAAACTTTTTTTTTTCTTTTTCCATGATTGGTGTTTGCCTCTGCAGCAAAAGAAAGTATTTGTGAGCCCAGACTCCTAATGTTCTGGTGCTAAACAGAGTGCTAGGCATGCAGAGAGCAGGTACACTATATAATTATTTGCTGGTAGATTTTAATATGATTTAAACCCTTTCCTTGCTTAAGGCTGAGGTAGACCTAACAGTCTAATAATTATTTACTCATTTTGTCTTTTAATGCCTTTGTATAAGTTTCTTACTAATTATTAAAGGTGGCATAGATCTATAGGTATTTTTAAAATCCTGTGCTTGGAAGGTTTATAATGAGAGAATGTTCTTTGAAACAAGGCAATTTAATTTTTAACATTAAAATCTTACCAAATGTTTCTATTTTGTTCTCACTTTCGTAGTTGAGATGTTGTATATATTAAGGAGATAGATCCACATTAATGAGGTATCTTGGGCTTGAAGTTATCTGAATACCATTCCCATAAAAGAAAGTTAGGGCACCTGAGTGGCTCAGTCTGTTAAGCGTCTGCCTTCAGCTCAGGTCATGATCTCAGGGTCCTGGGATCGAGTCCCCCACGTTGGGCTCCCTGCTTAGCAGGGAATCAACTTCTCCCTCTCCCTCTGCTCCTCCCCCCTGCACATGCTCTTTCTCTCTCTCAAATAAATAAAATCTTTAAAAATTTTTTAAAAATTCACTTAACAAGGGTAATTTAATACATAAGGACAGATAACATAGAAATTCACTTTTGTTGTTTCCATTCATCAAATATCCTCAAACAGTGAAAAAGGACCATGTCTAGGAAGCGTCTAGCATGGTCTGGGTAGTCCATTGGCACTTCAGATGCCCAGCAAGAGGTCTGACATTTAAAGTAATCAAGAGACAATCAAAAAACACTCATGTACAAAATTAAAAACTGAAGATTAAAAAATGTGCTAATTTCTTCTTTTGGGAGAGGATTCCGACCTCAACTTGAATTGCTTACCTTAAAGACCTTTCTCTAGACTTTCACTCCTCTCAGGAAGCAGAGCTTGTCTGGCCTTCCAGCCTCTGCTAGGGATGATACAGGCCTTCTTTCCCTCACAAGCCTCCCCATGGCCTCCTCAGTTTGGGATGCTCCACTGGGAGCTGGGAGCATTGGCTGTTCCTTTTTGCCACACATACGGCCATGGTCCAAGCTACTCAGCTCAGCCCCGAGGCCCTGGGCAGGCTTCCTCAGCTACCGTGAAGGTCAACAGAGTCACCCCTGAGTAGGTCTCACGGTTAAGCACCTCTCTGTACTTCCTGACACAGCCAGCTGAGGGCGCAAGGGAGCCCTAAGGGAAAGAGGAGCGAAGAGCAGAAGGAATGTCGGGAGAGGAAGAGAGAGCGCAAGAGAGGCAGGCAGTTCGGTGGGTGCGAAATAGCTGACATTGCTGAAACCAAAGAGAATAAAGAACAGCCCTGTCTAATGAGGAGAATGATGACGTTTTTATGACCATTAATGGATTTAGCAGTAAGATTTCACTTTTTCATAATCATGGAGTCCATTTGCAGTTTTGACCTGGGCTTGGAATAGCCTGCTCTCCTCTCCTGCCCCCTGCCAAGCGGTTTTCCTTTCATCCCACAGCCTTTCAGTTCTCCTTCGCCTGCAAGGCCTTCTAGGGGAGACCCACAGGCAGGCGGACAGCTGTGTCCCCACAGCCCTCTACCCATTTAGACAGTTACATTGCTCCACACCAACAAGATGCATTTAACCTTGGTGTGCGGGAGATGTAAATCTTTCAGGGTCTATTTATGTATCAGCGTAATATTTTTATTTCCCTGTCTAGATGTCCTCTACGTGTCTTGTCATTGTGGTAAAACAGTGGCTTTCAATTTTTTTTCTGTCTTACAGAATACTTCGCTCAAACTTGTTCTCACGTGGAACCAGGTGTGTCTGTAAAGCAACGGGAACCTGGGCTATCTTTGAAGTGATGGTAGGAAGAAGGCGTGTAGGTGTTGGCCCACTTCTCCCTCTCCCACCCCGACCTCTTGCAGGGCTGAGGGGCCTCCAGGAGCAGAGTTTTGTAAAAGCTGCTTTTTTAGAAAAGAAAACCTTGTGACTCCCGAATGCTGCAAGGGTCTATTTATTTCCCCTGGGTTACGCCCAGGGCTGCTTGTCAGGTGATATTAATACAGTGAAACCTCAGTAGAAATTCGGAATCAATAATCCTTCCCAAGGGGTCAGGCTCCAGTTTACCTTGTGCTATTAGTGAAGCAAAGAATTTCCTCAAAAACCCACCTACATGAGAGAAGAAACTACTTGTAAACACAGTTGGTGCTGCTAATTTGGACAAGGTTGGTAACATACCTTTTGTGTGTTTCAGGGAGGGGGACTCTTTAGGATGCTAATTATGGATCTTTATTTTTTTCTTTCTAACAAATAGTATGATTCAAAAAATGTCCTGTGTTACTCATATGGATTTTAGGTATATTCTGTAACTTATTGTTGCATTAATTCAAAATGACTCTCTCATGAGTCTAAATTAGTGAAGTTTTACTGCAAATTACATTTATACAAAAAGATAGAGAAAATTGTTTCTCTTTCATGCCTCATAAGTTACATACTTAAAAAGTGTAATCTCCCAGAGTGATATAGTTTTATTATTCTCTTTTCCTTTCGGAACTAGTGGAGTCCTGTTCGTATGTTTACTAACCCAGAATACTGGACCGCAGGAGGTGACCAGTATGGTCGCTGTCACGATGCCTGAAAACAGTAGATACTTGCTAACATCTAGCAACATGTTAGAACCAGTAGTCACTCTTGCCCGTCCCTTCACTTCAGACCCAACCCAGCTTCACCGTGTTTAACTAGTATCGACCCATTCCCTCCATGTTTCCCCAGACCCGCGTTGCTGGATGTCAGAGCCAGTTAAGAATTGGCCTGAAGTCCTGGAAAGGTCATGAAATCCTAGTGGGATCCCATGTTGGAATTATTCACCGAAGGCAACATATTAATAAAGAGTTGGTCCCTGCCCTCAGGATCTTCCCAGTATAGCAGGGGAGGTTGAAAGGTGAATACTTACAGTACAGCATTACGAGGTCTGCAATAAAGAAATTTCTCTGCCTACGATGGGCTGTGACTGTGACCTACCAGCCAGGGAGGCATTTGCCAAGTGTATGAGTGAGCACAGAACATCCCAGGGACAGAACAGAGTGTGGAGAGACACAGAAAGTTACATATTGTTTAAATACCCATTACACGCTGTCCTGGGCACTAAGGATAAAACGGCAATTAAAACCCACATCCTAGGGCGCCTGGGTGGCTCAGTTGGTTAAGCGACTGCCTTCGGCTCCGGTCATGATCCTGGAGTCCCTGGATCGAGTCCCGCATCGGGCTCCCTGCTCGGCAGGAAGCCTGCTTCTCCCTCTGACCCTCCCCCCTCTCATGTGCTCTCTCTCTCTCATTCTCTCTGTTTCAAATAAATAAATAAAATATTAAAAAAAAAAAACCACATCCTAGTATAATGAGAGAATGTGCAGCAGGTGGGTTGTCATGGGTTGTCAACCAGTTTCGCCTCTGGAGGGCAGGATGGATTATGACTTCCTATGGACAAAATTAAAACCACGTGTTGTGTCTAAAAGTGCGACAGTGTTCATCCTGGCATTTGCTTGAGCCCAAGTGCATGAGCTGATTCCATGTCCTCTGTTGGGTATGTATGAAAATGCTACACTATTGCTTGTAAGAGGATTTGAAGAGGAGAAAAATTGAAGGGAGAGCAGGAGTCACAGGAAAAGACTGCAAAGTTGTGGCCCTGTGCACTGGCCTTGGACTTGAACCTGAATTCCTGCTGCCTGCCAGCGGCTTGAAGCATGCACATGGCTTCACCTGAGGTAGCCAGGTGGATAACAGCAAACGCTATGCCAAGATGTTCCCACTGGGTACTTTAAACTTTCCTGGAGCAAAACAAGGCTTCTGTGCACAGCCTGAAAATGTGTAATTTGGGAACACATTTTTCACCATTAGTTTGAAAAGAGGAATCAAGTCTGTTGACTCTTGCCTAACCCTCGCCCACTGTCTTGAAGTTTCTGGAAGGTGGCCCATGTCCCCATGTACAACTTTCTGCAAGGACGATTGATTTTTTTTTTTTTTTAATGGCAGTCACTCTAATAGCTTAGTCTCCAGCAGAAACAGAGTTTTTAATGATATTTAAATGAACGGGAGGCTGCTTCTGGCCACCACCCACCAAAGCATGCCCTTGGGTTCTTTAGAGTACTAATAAAGGGCACTGATTCATTCCACTGCCTTTGAACATTGGCCTGGATTAAACGTATAATCTCTAGCAGCAGGCATGGTAGAAGAACTTGTTTTATACAGATTAACCCCCTGACTTTGACCCCACCCAACTCGCTCTCCAGGAGTTCTCAAATTTTTGGTGTGTATCGGAATCCTATGAACTCTTTAAAATGCAGATTGCTGAGCTACACTCCCAGAACTTCTGATTCAGTGGGTCTGGCACAGGGCCCAAGAATTTGCATTTTTAGCAAGTTCTCGGGCATTGCTGCTGCATCCTCTGGACAACACTTTGCAAACCATTCATCTTATATCCCAAATTTACCTGACCTACTGAAACAAATTCTTCAAGGGAGAGGCCCTCAAACGTTGATTCTTTGACCCCTGCCCCCCAAGTGCCTAGGTGATTCCAGTCATCAGGGAAATTTAGGCAAGCCTGTTAACAACTCACCCCAGTTGAGTTACATGATCATTATGTCTAACAATTTATTTTAGCAATCATTTAGAGCAATGGTTCTCAACTTTGGATGCATATTAGAATCACTTGGTGAGCTTTTTAAAGGGCTGATCCGTGGGTCATACTCCCAGAGATTCTGATGCAACTGGTCAAATTAAGCCCAGCTATCTGTGTTTTTAAAAGCCCCCCAGGGGGCCCCTGGGTGGCTCAGTTAGTTAAGTGTCCAACTCTTGATTTTGGCTCGGGTCATGATCTCAGGGTTGGGAGATCAAGCCCCATGTTGGGCTCCGTGCTGGGCGTGGAGCCTGCTTATGATTCTCTCTCTCTCTCTCCCTGCCTCTACTGCCCCCACTCCACTCATGCTCTTTCTAAAAAAAAAAAAAAAAAAAAGCCCCCCAGGTATTTTCCATGTGTATCCAGGGTTTGGCTGAAAGCCTGTTTAGAAGGCCTTTAGCCCCTTCTTTACCCAACTAGTTTCTCTAGCACCCAGCCCAAATCCCCTTCTGAGGAAGCCCTCCCTTGCATCTCCACCCCCAGGAGGGGTGAAGCGCTTCTCTGCAGAACTGATAATCCTATCAAAACAACTGGCACAATGCTTGCAATCATGGGGTTCTTAGCACTTTCTCCTGTGAGAACGTAAACCTCTTGAGGACAGACACCAGGTCTGAATTTTCTCGGAATCCCAGTGCCTCGACAAGAGGACTCAGTCAGTTTCTGAAGAATGAGTAAAACTGTTTTGTTTTCTGTGATTCCTACTACAGCAGAGCAGAGGGCAGCCTTGGTTCTGCCACTTACCAGCCGTGGACACTGGACACATTATTTAGCCTGAACTGAGCCTGTTTCTCTGTCGAATGGATACCTCGTGGGGTAATTGTGAAGTTTCAGTGAGATTGATATAAAGCACATCTCACAATGAAAAGCATGCAGCAAGTGATTCAGTCAGCGTTAGCTATTTTTATGCCGTGTTCTGTTTATTGTTTTAACTCAAGCTGATTTGCATCCCCAGTTCCCTGGCCAAACAGCCTATCAGCTCTGCCCACCCTTCTCTCAGCTCAAGTCCCGCTGGGCTGCACAGCTTCTAGTTGTCACCAGCTCTCCTGGTCAGATGGGGCATGAAGACACTCTCCACAGTGGGTAGGGGCTGGGATGCAGCACCTTGCTTGGGTGTGGACAAATCCTGCTCTAGAGCCAGTAAAACTCCTCATTTGAGGATCCAAATCAGGCAGATGTGCCTCCCACTGAAGTCCCTAGTCAGAATGCACCCTTGACTTGGTTCTGTAGATGAGTACAGCCACCGGTTCGGATTACTCCTTGGGCACTGTAGGTATGAACTCTATCTGCCAAGATCCATGTGATGGTTGTTACAAGCTCCCCATACCTTCTCCATCACAGCCAGATTCCCAGTGGTTCAGCCTCACGTGTTCCCCTGTAATCCTCGTGGTGTCAGATCAGAGTAGAGTCTCCTACAAAATGACCCCATTTTGGGGGGATGCTGGTTATCTCCCCTGGGCTCTCTGTTCCCACTAGAGAAAACGGTGGCTCAAGGGAGACCTCTCTGAGTGGTGCTGTGCTACCCTGGGGGGGAGAGGCAAGGCGGTCAACCTATAACCACTCCTCTTATCCTTCTAATGCAGTCTGTCTTGGTCTGTCTCTGAGCTGCAGGAGGGTGCTTCAGCTTCTCTCCCAATGTTTTAGGATTCTCTAAGTGATGTCTTATTCTTGAACAGTTATTAGTTGTTCTTGTGAAGGGGATCAAAGTCAGGAATGACATATGTTGCCATCTTGATGACATCACTCCTTGTCCCAATTTATTTCAAGACCAGCATAACCCTGATACCAAAACCTGAAAAAAATTATAAGAAAAGGAAATTACAAGTAAATATGTCTCATAAATAGTGATGTAAAATTCTCTGACAATTTATTAGCCTATCAAATCCAGTAACATATGAAAAGATTAATGTGATATTAGGAGGAAAATTTATCCTAGGAATGCCAGGTTGGTTAGACATTTAAACTCATTCAGTGTAATACACCACAATAACAGAATAAGAGAGAAAAACTGTATTATCAGCTCAATAGTTTCATAAAGAGCATTTGACAACATATAACATCCATTCATGATAAAATCTTTCAGCAAATTGGAAAAAAAGGATACTTCCTTAATCTGATAAAGGGCATCTATAAGAAACTGAAAATTAACAGCATTGTTAAGCATGAAATATTAATTTTTTTTCCTCTTTAGATCAGGAACAAATCAAGGATCTCTACACCTCTCTATATAGTATTTTACTATATAATCTATTCAGTACAATATAACAAGGGAAAAAAAGACATAAAAATTGGAAAGGAAGAAGTAGAATTCTTTTTATTCACAGGCAACATAGATGTTTATCCTAAAGAATCTATGAAACACTACAGAATAACTCATAAGTGAATTTAGCAATGTCACAGGATACAAATTCAATATACAAAAATTGAGTTTATTGAGTAACAAACAATTGGAAATTGAAATTTGAAAAATACTTTTTTATATAGCATTAAACATATGAAGTGCATAAAGGATATTTTTAACAAAATATGTGCAAAACCTATGCACTGAAAACCACACACATTGCTCAGAGAAATCAAATAAGGCCTAAAAAAGTGAAAAGAAATGCCATGTGCATGGATTGGAAGATTAAATATTGTTAAAGATGCCAACTTTCTCCAAACTGAGTTATACATTCAATGCAATTCCATTTAAAATTGCAGCAGGCTTCTTTGTAGATAGTGACAAGGTCATTCTGAAATTTACATAAAAATGCAAAGAGCCCTAAAGGGCCCAAAGAATTTTGAAAGAGCTGAAAAAAATTAAATAGGACTCAAACTACCTGATTTCAAGACTTACATTAAGGACACAATAACAAAGTATAGTATGGCCATGAAGATAGACAAAGAGATGAATGAAACAGAATTGGGACCAGAAATAGACCCACACATACACTGACTTCTGATAACATTGCCAAGGCAATGAAATGGGGTAAGGAAAGTCTTTTTAACAGGTGTGCTGAAATACCTAGATAAATACAGAAGAAATAAACTTTAATCTTGAATGTCTTTATGGCCTGGAGAAGGCAAAGATTTCTTAGACCCTCTAACACAAACAGTATTAAATGTTAAAAAAATAATAACCTATAGTTTATCAAAATTTATAATTTATCCTCATCAAAAGACATCATTAAGAAAATGTTAAAGCAAGCCACATACCAGGAGGAAATATTTGCAAAACATATCTGTCAAAAGCCTTGTATCTAAAACATCTAGAGAATTCCCACAAGTCAATAATAAAGAGGCAACTCATTTTTTTTGAAATGGGCAACTAGACTTAAACAGACACTTTACAGAGGATGATACACAAATGGCCAATAAACATACAAAGTTCTCAACATCATTATTTTTGAGGAAGATGTGAATTACAATCATAATAAAATATACTACACCCTCAGTAAAAGAATAAAATGAAAGACTTTGATGACACCACGAGTTGGCAAGAATGTGGAGCAACCCAAATCATCATCTTTTGATGATGACTGTGTGAATCAGTACAACCACTTTGGAAAAGGTGACGGTTTTCTTATGAAATCAAACATACACCTACGGTATGACCCAGCAATTCTACTTCTGTGTATTGACCCAAGAGAAATGAAAACATAATATCCACAAAAGGACATGTACAAGAATGTTCATACCAATTTTATTCAAGCTCGCCTAATATCGAATCACCCCAAATGTCCATCAATAGTAAAATTGATAACCAAATTCTGATCTATTCATACTTTGCAATTGTACTTGGCAATTTTAAAAAGAACTAATAGTACATACAACAATATGGACAAATCTCAAGCATTATGTTGAGTGAAAGAAGTCAGACACAAAATAGTATCTACTATGCTTGCAAGAATAAACAAATCCTATCTATAGTAATAGAGGAGGGCTTAAAAAGAAGGAGGCACTGGAGAATCTTCTGGGGTGATGGAAATGTTTCAGTTTTGGTGATGGTTATATGGGTATATTTTTTATTGAAACTCATCTTTTTTTTAATCAAAATTCATTGTATACTAAATATGCATGCATTTTTTCTATATGAAAATTTTTACATCAAAAAAAAAGGAGGAGAAGCAACAATTTGAGACTGGCCACTAGATTATTTTTTAAAAGGTCATAATGTGCTCTGAATTTTATGGACACTAATAAAATACATTTTATTATATATTGGATATTTAATATAAATAAGGCATCTTATATATTAATCAAAAATTGATTTAGAAACATTCAAGTGTTAGCACATTCCTTCTGAGTAATGCATTCACACATTTGCCCTGCATGGTTCCACTCATCCCTTCTGCCTTAGTAAATGAAAGCTCTTGGGTCTGGTTTGCAGATCAGAGCTCCACTTTCCATGTACTTGACCCCTTTATGGTAGTTGATTATTTCCCAGAATGCATTTTTCCTAATGTGAAACTTTTATGTTAGAATGTCTCTAATATAGGGCTACCTGCCATTATTTAAGTGAAATATGACCTGTTGCTTGCAGTCAGATTTCAATGCAAAGTTAACCTTGAGCAAAAAATCGAGAGGAGTTAAATATTTTTTTTTCCAAAAGCCTTATTTTTGCCAATACCAAGGGAAAAAAAGAGCCAACAAAATTATATATTTAAAATCTGTTTAGCAAACAAAGAATGGTTATTTGGTTTGGAGTTGAGAGAAAACAGTAAAAGCTGAGAAACACTTCAAATGACTGATCCTTACTTTTATTGAGTTTCACAGTAGGTCATTTTTAATGCAACTTCTCTCTAAACAGCAGTGACGCTCCTGTTTCTGTAATAACTGACTGGGTAAAAACCTTTGCTCTTCTGGAATTGCATTTTACAAAATCAACTGAAGCATAAATAGAATTAGACTTATGGGTGTTTGGCATGATGTCATGGTGTGGATGTGTTATTCTTGACTTAAATGACCTGTTCCAATGAATGAACTGAAGAGACCCGTTAATGACCCCATGTAGAGTCAGCCCCCATGGTCATACTTTCTCTTTTTCTTTTGGGGCTTTAGAAACTGACCCTCCGACTCAAAGCAGGGGACTTTCAAGGGTTCTTTCCTCCGCAGACCTAAAAGTCAATCAGAGCATGCAAGCATTCCCGCCCCCCACCCTGCCCTATCTAGGGTTGGTAACAATATGTCGGGGATTGTCTTCTCATTTATTGATGAACATCCTAAGGAGCAGACCAGCAGGGAGGGGGTTCTAAGACCACAGAGTGAGGCAGAGATAGGCAACAATTATACTTGCTTGGGTTTTTAATGTTCATTTTTCTAGGCAAATAGATTTTAATCTGTTGATATGAGTGCCTTTGGGCTAATGTTAAAACCATTATAAAAAGTTCTGACCTTGTGATTAAAAGATAAGGGGAAAGAGATACACTTTGAGTTCAAATAACTCAAAAGCAATCCAATTAGGTAAATGCGTGTTAAGAAGAAATATAACTTGCTTACCAAGCTAGCTATGTCAGCTTCTCATTCATTCTTTAACAAAGATTTTTAGCATGGCTTTAGATTGTGGGAATTTAAAGATATTTGAGATGATTTTCTCATTTTAAAGTAATTTATAATCTAGATATAAGTACAAGATACACACACTGGAAAACTTGAATTAAATAATAGTCTAAGGCTCAAATAACAGAACACTTCTGTAAAAGAGGTGTTACAACTCAATAAATTTGCAAAAGATCATCATTAAGATGATCTTGCAAAATTTGAGAAGAAAATTGAATAGCTAAGAAAAAGTGAATCTTGTCTTTAGCAAGTGCTTGACTGGCTGTCAGCTGAACCAGTGACTAGCACCCATGTGCTGGTTTTCACTTCCGTGGAGAGCATGTGTATGCTCTCAGTTTATAATGAGCTGTGATTCTTACTGAGAATGTGTATGTCTAACCGACAGAACTACCTATTGTAACTGATCACAGTTGGATTGTAATCAGTTATTTTCCTATTTGTCTCTCTTTCTCTACTCTGTGACCCTGAGGACACTAATAACCAACACTTACTAAGCTTACTATATGCCAGGTATCGTTTTAAATCTCAGGAACTTTCTATATATTAATTCATCTAGTCCTCCTAATAACCTGATAACATAGGTATTATCCCTATGTTTACAGATGAGGGCACTAAGTTTGGAGAGCTTGAGAAATATACCCAGAAGGTATTTGCAGCAGACCTGGGATATGACAACAGGCAGTCTGGCTCTAAAGCTCCTGTGTTGATCCCTACACTGTACCACATCTTACCTAGTATCACTGGTGCCTAAAATATGGTTGATATAGTATCACTGGCTAGATGAGCACATGGATGATGAGTAATTTGTGTAACTGTAAATTTTCTGGCAAAGTATATCAGCAATAATGTAAACATTAATGGAGTAACTCCAGAAAGAGTCATTTGAGCCTAAAGAGATGTTCCCCCAGAAATGGCAGTGTGTCCCCAATCCATGGATGTCTTAGGCTTTTAGTCCCTCCTCTGTTCCCTCCTATAGCTACAGCCTACATTTTAGCATGGGTGATTGTCTAGTCAAAGCTCTTTGCAATAAACAGAAATCCCTCAAACTCGCTCAAGTATTAAGTGTATTAAGAGAAGTCTCATGGGTACAAAGGAAAGAAAACGTCCTAGGAGTAGAAAAGAGACACATTCCCAGGGTATGGGGTGTGGCGAAGCAATCCCTTAAAATGCATCTGCTATGAGTCTATAGAACTTACACTTCTAAATTGTATGAAGTAACTGTCATTTACGGATTTCTTTATTTTTCTCTCGTAGGAAGTTAAACAGTACTCAAAATGAAGGCAGTGCTTGAAACCGTTCACTAAAATAGGCAGTGGCCCATCTTTTTTTTTTTTTTAAAGATTTTATTTATTTATTTGACAGAGAGAGACACAGCGAGAGAGGGAACACAAGCAGGGGGAGTGGGAGAGGGAGAAGCAGGCTTCCCGCTGAGCAGGGAGCCCGATGCGGGGCTCGATCCCAGGACGCTGGGATCATGACCTGAGCTGAAGGCAGATGCTTAATGACTGCCACCCAGGTGCCCCAGTGGCCCATCTTTATCAGCAATACTCACCCCAAGGGTTCTGGCCCAAACCAAAGCTTTGTGCCTTTCCTTTTAATATGTTGTTCATTCATTCATTTGTTTATTTTCTTGTTTATGTATATATTCATTCATTTAGAAACCTTACTGTCTTTTCTTCCTGTTTGCCAGGACTGGCACAGAGAAGGGGGTACACGGTGGGGAGCCCAAAGGCTCAGACCATGACCTCCTGCAGTTTACAGCCTAGTGGTGTCAGCATATAACCGTATGTCTTAGTGTACTTGATTGCTAAGTCCTGTTTTCTGATCTGTAAACAGGGTTAAATACTGGCCTGGCCTTTCTTACATGATGAAATGAGGCTTAATGTACATGAAGTCCTCTTTCCAAGTGTAAAAACTTAATCAGAATGCTGTCATTTGGTCAATTAACAGAAACATCATGACGGCAACTGGAGCAGTTGACTGTTCCCTGGCTTTTAGGAGGCAGTCTGGGATGGTGCAAAGAGCCTGGCGTTCAAAGACTGACATCTAAATTTCATTTCAGACATCACCACATACTAGCCAAGTCTCCTTGGGCAACTTATATAACCTCCTTGGGCCTCAATTTTTTCATCTCTAAGAAGAAGCATCTCATGCCTGCCTTGCAGAGTATTTTTGTGGATCCAAGAGAGTTTGTAAACCAGCCGACTCAGCTCAGTCTTGAATAAATGCTGGCTGATATTTTCAGGATCCTGAGCTCTTCCAGAATCAGGTTTCAGTACTTTTAGCTTTCCTAGATTTCCCCCTTCTACCTCCCTCTCTGCTCTGGGATTCTGCCACTCCCTGCATCTAGTTAGCCACCTCCTGGCCTTACAGTCACCACCTGCAGCCCATAGTCCTGATACGCCTTCCCAGGTAGCATCCCAGAGTCCATGGTAGCCTTGTTTTCACCAGTGAAAACCCGTGTCTCTCATACCATCCCCTTGGCGTCCTGCTTTCTGTGTGGGTGCTGGAGGCCTAATGTATCATCCCAGGAATGAACTCTGTTGATTCATTTGTGGAGTACCAAGTGTGTGCTAGGTATTTTATCCCGACAATAGTCCTGCAAGGCAAATACTTTTCCCCCCCATTTTAGAGACAGGTGGAATATTATCCCCATATCACACAGTAGAAAGTAGTGAAACAAGGAGCTGAACTCTTTCTACTGAATCCAATATCTAGTGACTCCCTACAGACAAGGTAAATTTCAGTCGTAAAGAAATACAGCCCTTAGGTGTAGCACTAAGCAAGCAAATTGTTAGGGACTATGTTGTAAGAAATGTGTGGTTTTCCTAGAAGCAAATTCGTAAAATCAGTGATTAACCAATATTTATCAAGCACCAATTGCATGCCAGTGCTTGATAAATGCTCTTGATGCTCACCATGCACAGATGGAGAAGCATGATCTTGCCCAAAGGCGCTCACGTAAATGAGGAAGAGGATGTAGGGAGAATAGACAGGTGATCACGAACACAAGGAATAAATTGTTAGTTAAGTCTGGATAGAGGATGGCATAGTCAGGGCCTATTTTCCATGTAGGTTTGGTGGAGCATGCTTTATAGGCAGAGAGAGGAGAGGTCCATAAAAAATAAACAGCATGACAAGCTGACAAAAGTGTGAGACTATAGGAGTTATTTGATAAGACCACAAGAAGGAATGTGGCTAGACAGAACAAAATATTCATGGAGAGAAACGAGAGATGAGCCTAAGAGAGTTGGGGTGAGTCGAGATGATAGAAGTTCTTTGATGCCATACTAAAGCATCTGGAAGTGAGCCTATAACCAGTGGGCAGCCCTAAAAAGTCTGTGTTCTAAAATAATGACTCTGGTGATGGAGATGTTAACTAACCTCATTGTGGTAATAATTTCACAATATATACAGATATCTAATCATCATGCTGTACTCCTTAAACTGATACAAAGTTACATGTCAGTTATATCTCATTAAGGCTAGAAAAGATAAAAATGAAACAAGGACTCTGTGTGTCATTTAACCCCATTGTGTTGGCTTATGGTTTCTAAGATACCACAGAACAATCATGCCTTTCTCCTGGACCTGTCATAGGTCAAACTTTGGTATAACCCAGTCCGAATGAACAATGGAACTTAGTCCTGAAACATGGCTTGGGGTTAGGTTATAATGTACTACACATGGTGATAAAGAATGCACCCCCAAGGAACTATAAACAGTATGAATGAATTATCAAAGTCCCTATACTAATTTTATCTATGATGTAGAAATTGAACTGTCCATTAAAGCAGTTCTAGGAAGAAAACCAAGAAAGCCAGACTTGCCACAAAAACCCCACATTTGCTTCCCCACTGCCATTTTTTCTACCATGAGTTCTATTTTGAACTATAACTTTCCTAAATCAGACACTAGAGTTTTAGGAGCTAACCATCAGTAGCTCTGGCATGGCTTGGAATCTTCCTCAATCCAACAATGGAATGAAAATGAAAATAAAATTATGGAAAGGGCAGATGCAGTATCTTATATCACTTTTATTACATTATATTTTAGCAGCTGAGACAGGAGGGGAGAATATTATAGAATCAGCTTGCTGCAGTCTCGCCTATAATTATATTTTTCCTTGATAAGGCATTGGCAAGGAGCCCACAAAAATATTGATGCGAAACTTGATCTCCTAGTGCTGTGGAATTTCTCCAGGCCTGGGATTGAGACTGAGAGGTTTTGGAAGTGTTTGGCAGTTATAGTAAATTCAGGAGCTGGAGGCAAGGAACAATTCTTCTAACACAAGCCCAAAGTCAATATATTATATAACTACGAAAGGCACACTCCTCACTGTACTTTTATGCTCTTGACTGGATCTTATCCAGCCCATGTATCTTATATAGGTGTAAACATACACTTCAAACAATATTTGGGGAGAAGGGTGGGATGAGTGCATTACTTACAGGGATGCTGATTCTGAAATTCTCCAAAACCAAGTGTCAGTAAAAACTGTGTGTCCCCTGATAGCACATATTTTTGCTCTGGCTGTCATTTTTTTATAAGTATCAGTCCAGTTCTCCTTTGCCAAAAAAATATTTGCTGCCATGTAAGCATACAGCACGAGCGGAGTTTGCTGGGGACTACACATTTGTAAGTAAAGTCATTTAAAATGAGAGCCTATGTAGCTAGTCCCGTAGACGAAGCTAGAAGGCATTGTATGGCCTGGCCCATTGGAAGACCTTTCAGGGCGACTCTAAGGAGGCTGCTGGCGGAGTGAAAAAAACACAAGCTTGGGAACCAGACACACTTGAATTTAAGAGCCCAACTCTGGCACTTAGATGCTGCAGGAGCTTGGTGAGTATCTGAATCTCTCATCATCTGTGAGGATGGGATGAATAAAATGAGGTTATGTTTGTGAAGCCCCCATTAATGGCACCTAGCAGGAGCTCAAGATTATGTTCTTTTCCCCTATCTTCTTTTCTCTTTTCCACCTTAGAATATAATTGTCTGTGCATGGAGTGAACAAAATGCCAGGAAACCTATGTCAAAAATTATCTAACAGAGGATCTGGTTACTAAGGTTTTTAAATGGCTTCTAGTGTGCTTCTTTTTTTTTTTTTTTTTTATGTTGCCATCTATTTATACCATGCCACTTTTGCAAAAATGATATGGGACAGCTTTTCAAATAAGATAAATGCACTAAGCTTGATAAAACAATAATAGATAAAGATAAGAAAACAGGGACCAAATATTCTAACCCAGTTGCTGTAACTGAGTATAACATTGGCCAGAGAAATCCTTGGAAATTTCTATTACACGTAGCTTCCATTACAAGAAAAATGGAAAGATGACAATTTATACGAGGAGACAGTTTTGCCTGGTATTCAAAAAATGTTCTTATTTGGGTACTTTTACTGGGACTATTTAGAGACACTATTGATTGTAATATGATAGGTGATTTTCTTAAATCATGCTCCTGAGACCCCAAGTAGTATAGTTAGGCCTGGCCAGGGCAGTAGAATGTATGCAGGGTCTGTGCAGATCCCAGATTGGAGGCCTTAACTCTAAGATCAATTCACTTCCTCACCAGCCCCGGGAAGACACCGTGGGTGAGTGGAGATTTCTCAGGCTTTGAAGTGAAACCAATGCAGGCTCAGACCCAGCTCTGCTACTTCCTATCCCCTGAAGCCTTGGGCAAGTTTGCTTAAGCTCTCAAATCATTATAAAAAGTGAAAGAACTAAAAAAAAAAAAAAAAAAAAAAAAAAGGAAATAACGAACACTTTACTTCTTAGAGTGTTAGTAAGCATTTAATGGAATAAAATGTTTCATAAAGGGAGGGGATAATGCCTAAATGGTCTGCCTCTGGTCCCAGAAGGGCCCTGGCATTTAACTTCTAAGCACAATACCAATGTGTGTTATAAACCCCTGATTCAGGCTCCAAGCGTTCTTCTGTCGGAGATCCCTCAGGAGAGATGCTTGTGATCTACCACCTCCTTAACAGATGCTTGTGCAAATACATGCACACACATACATACATATGTGCTCCCCCCACACAGGATTAGTCCTGGTATATTACTTCATAATCATAAAAAAAAATAATTCCTACCATGCCTGTTTAAAGTGTTGCTGTTTCCACTTTAATTCTGAAATTATATCCTACTTCATTAGCTAGTTTGTAAATTCGAAGTTCTCAGTCCTTATGGTGTCATCCAGTCAATATGTTGTTTGTTTGTTCAACATTTAACATCCTTACAAATCGTTTTCCAAATAAATCAGTTCATCCAGCTCTATTCTGCATTTCTTCCAAATTCACATGGCAGATAGAATAATCTTTAACAAATAAAGTCTGTTATCAATTTAGGTCACAAGACTGAGGCTTGGTAGAAATTCAATAGAATTATATGACTTCTCCTTTTATTTATTTTTTTATTTATTCTTATTTATTTTATTTTTATTTAAAGCTACTACCACTAAGTGTTTTCTTCTCTGATTGTTTATATAGAATAGAATATTTTCTATTGTTCCATTAGCCAAGACAAATCTTCATGCATATAACCACCTATAGTTCGTAAGTAATTATTTATATATTATATATAATAAAAGCTTTTGATGATTCAGATCCCTTAATAGCTTGGAGATTGTATAACACATTGTGAAAATATGTCAGGATCTCAGTATAATGACAGTCAAAGGGGGGGTCGCCTTAACAGACCTGTGGAAAAAATATTCTTATCCATGGGACTCTGGTTCTAATGGGAAAGGAGCAGACTTGTCTTTTTTGCTTTGAACATATCCCTAAAGTTGTTAAGACAGACTAGTACAGCACAGTGAAAATATTCTAAGCAGATATTCAACTCATTTTGCTCTGGTTCTTTGTTTACTGACAACCTACTGGCCACTGAAACTGGGAAGGCAGCATATTCCAATCTGCCTAATGGAGTTGCCTCACACTGTAATCTATGTAGAGCCATTATGTGGGTTTGGTTAATGTATCCAAATTTTCTGAGGATAGATGACCCTATAATAAAGAGAATAGATTCTGGACCCCTCCTAGGCACTTCACACGTTGTAAAGCCCAATGCGAGACAATCTTACTATTATTCACTGTCACTATTAAATAACCTCATACTTTCTCACTTTAGAGCCAACTATTCCAAAAACAAACCTTCAAAAATGAAAATCTGAACTATGTGTGCCATACCTATGTGAAGCGGTATTAAAAATATGTTAATGCTGTTAGATTTTCAAAGTATTTGGACGTCTGCCATATTTTTAAAAAAAATTGTCAGTGCCTTCAGGCTTTCATAGAGTAACAAGATAGTTGAAGATTTGAAGGTTTGCCCAATTGAATTTGGGAAGTTACAGAAATTTTTCCACAAAGGGAAAAGAAAATTCTCGATCCCTGATGTTAGCATCTGTAGGAATGGCTAAATTGACTGCAGATCTTAGTCTATGGGGGAGACTAATGAACCTAGCATTAATGGAGGGGAACTGAAGCAAGTCTCCAAAGCTCAGTCTCAGATAAGTAGACAAGTTCAGGTGGTTTTGCATTATGCACAGCATGATTAAGTGGAATTGAACAATTTACCTAAACGTTGTCTCAAAATTTATGCCATAGAGTTTAAATAAATTCTGGTGATATGCCTAAAGAATTTGTGCTCTAGATAGCTGGACCTAAGAAAGAACTCAGAGCTGCCTTTGGAGAGGTATTGTTTTGCTTTGTCTGTACAACAGCCTGTAACAAATTGTAAGCAGCTTGCAAGGATTATCATGATCTTGAAACATTTTGCTTTTAAAAGGAAGTAATAATTTCACTTTTTTTTTTTTTTAACCATAGGCAACAGTTTTTCTGCCTAAAGAACTATCAGCCTTGTGCACATGAATAAATCTAAGCGGAAGTGAGGGGACAATGGTGTGAATATTTGAAGTTACTCAAGAAAGATACTTAGGTATTTCTTTTTTTTAAGTGTAATAAAATTGCTGTGGAAGTGTCAGAGAAAAACAGTACCATATTTAAGAAATGATCTGCAGGGTTAAATATTTAAAAGCAGAACCATGTGGTTTATATCGAATTCTGCAGATGCTATTGTCTTTTACACAGTAGACCTTTTAATTTCTAATGTAGCCTGAGATCTAGTTTTACAGATAGGTGAGGTGATTTGACCAGACTTGCAAGTTAATGTAAGTATTGGACTAGAAATTAGATTTCTGTTTTTGTCTGTTCATAAATAAATATGACTGTATTTGTAGAGATGTCCATTTTGTCAGGAATATGTAGGAGCGGCAGAAGCCCTAATACTGATAACACCACCACTTACATAAATGTCACTGTGTACCAGGCACTATTCCAAGCCCTTTATTTTTATGAAGTACGAGTTAATGCAGGAGTTAGTGTCCCCATTATCTGTCTTCATTTTATAGTTCTGGAAATTGAGACACAGTGAGATTATATAGTTAACCCAAGATCCCACTGCTAGAAAGTGGTTAAAAAAAAAAAAAAGGATTTAGAATCAGTCAAGCAAATTCTAGAGTCCACTGCATGCTTAACTACCACACTATGAGCCAAAGTTTAGACTCTTTGCTTTATAGGATGAATGTATTTAACAAGTAGGTTTTAGTATGGTACTAATCACTGGTGCTGCAGTTCATAGAATACCTTCCCTCTGGATGATCTGCTGTGACTGTATCTTAGAGAGGCATCTGAAGACATAATCACGAAGACTGGTAGAAGTGCTGAATATATTTTTGAACCTTGGAAAATGGCCAAACTCCTTCCCAGCGAAATGGGAAGGTGTAATCCACTGGAGCTGGGTTCTAGAAGCTCGGATAAGTGTAGGGGTGGACAAGCCTGGGATGGGTTTGGGAGTGGGGCAAAGATGAGGGCACAAGAGGAAAGATTCTCCAGGATACTGAGGCCCAGTGGTGAAAACCATACAATTGTGCAGTTATTTTTACTATAAACGCCTGGTTGACTACCTCAACAGGGCCTTCAATGCTATTTAGTCACTCTTCCGTTTTTCATAGTTGTTTTTCTCTCCCTGGCATTCCACAGTGAATACTTTGTTCTTTTTCTGATCTCTTCAAACCACTGACGCCAACTTGTCCACCTCACTTTCTGCACAGAGAAAGTAGCCATCATCCAGAAAATCCCTTGGTCTCTCACCACCAAGCCACGCATTTCCTGCATAAACATCTACCATGGCTCCTTTCCTGCCTCAGTGGCCCTCCTCCTATCAGCACCTGGCTTTCTACTTCCATTCAGGATGCTCCTCCTTCCTGCCTTCCCAGACACCTCGTGTAACAGATAATCCCCTTGTTCTATCTTCCATCTCTATCCTCCTCTGGCTCCTTCCCACCAGCATGTAATAATGTTTAAGACTCTATCATCATTTAAGAAGCCATCTCTCCTTTCAAGTCACATCCTTCCCAATCTCCTGCCCCATGTTTCTCCTCCATAATCAAACATCTTCAGAGAGTTGTCCTACCTACTATCTCTGCTCCCCCACTTGCAGTCTTTCAGCAACACCTTCCAGTCTGGATTTTCTCCCTCCCACATTACAGAAATCCTCTGAGCTAGGTCTACAGTGCCCTCCCAGTTGATAAACCCCGTGAGCACTTCAGTGCTGTTGTTACTCATCTTCCCTTCATGTTGTTGATCACTTCCTTCCTGAAATATATTAGTGACCTGGGAGAATAGAGTCAACGGCAGGAAGTTTTAGCCTTCCCCAACACCACCGATTTCCTGATTGTATTCTGGCTTTCTGGTTGCTTTTTTTCTCATCTTTTTGGCAGATACATTTTTCTTTGCCCATTTCTGGAATACCAGCGTTGCTCAGATTTCTGTCCTAGGGTACCTTCTCTTCTCACTGCGCACATTTTCTTCATGTCTCTTTTATCAAGGCTTTCATTATTATCTGTGTGCTTATCATTTTTGAATCTATGTCTTTGATTCAGATATTGATCTGAATTACAAATCTAAGCATATGTCCAACTGTCTCACAGTTCTAGGTACTTCAAACTTGCACATCCTAAACCATACTCATAATCTTCTCTTATTTTTTTAAAACATTTTCCCCTTCCTGCATTTCCTTTTCCCCAGGTATTCACCAAAAGATATCAAGTCTACTTATCTGTTACTCAAATGTGTTGACTTTGTCTTCATACCCACCGCCTCTGCTAATCCACACCAGACTCCAACCATCTCTCAAATATCTGACCACTACAGTCTCCTGACCAGTCTGCTGTGCTTACAGTCTGTTCCAGTTCTTCCGCCAGGATGATCTGTCTGAAATACACAAATAGTCATTCCAGTTCCCATTTCAAACATTATAGCAGCTCCAAATTGTCCTCTAGATTAAACCTGGATTCCTTCCCTGATTTGCAAGGCTCTTCATGAGCAAATTCCTGATCATCTCCCCACTTCTCATTCTCAGTACTCCTTTCTGAGGTTCAGTGGTCCAGTCATACTTAAAATCTTTCCATCTTTGAAAGTTGCCTTCTGTTTCTCTTATCTGAACTGCTACTTCTGATTTTCCCTTTGCCTCTGCAATGTTCTCCCCCATACTCTGTCTTCCTCTCATTCATCCTCCAGGGCCCAGATTCTAAATGACTTCCTTTGGAGAGCATTTTCTGACCTTCCACATCCAGAATAAATGACCTTTCATAACCCTTTTGAATTCTCATATAATAGCACTTATCACACTGTTTCATCAGGCTTAAATGATTTATAAGTATTTAATAAATACTAGGGTAAAATAAATAATAACATCTTATATTTTCTCTGATTATTTTAGAAATCAAGTCAGTTAAACCTGTCATCCACCACCTAAAAATCCTAAATCCGTTGTAGTTTTGCATAACTTCACTTTGTAGTTCAGTGGACCTTAATGAATAATTATTCATTATTTCTCCTACGGCTTATGGAGATATAGAACAAAATATACCAAAGACAGAGAGGGAGAAAGAGCTGAACTAAGTGTGCATAAAAACAAAGTATTACGTCAAATGAAAAAAATACCTATGGATGTGAGGGAATTATTTTGGTAAAGTATACACTTTGTTGATGTTCATTTTGGTTCAGTTAATATTTATTGAGCATAAGACCATATGATGTTGCGTTCTCTCGGTGCTGAACTCTTTAGTGTGAAATACATACTGTATGACAAAATAATGAATTACCTAAATTCCATGCTGCCACACTTTTCCCCTTGCTGCCCAAGCCCAATTTTACTCCCATTCCCTCCCATCCTACATTAAGTCTTCTTACTCCAGTATCTATTCTGAAGGCAATTCCCCAACGCCAAGAAGAGAGAAGCCACAGGCACACTGAAATGACAAGCTAATTATAACTTGGGAAGATCAGGATTCTTTTTCTTGATCTTCCTTTAAGCAAGTTTCAGAACTGTTCAGGCAGAGTGTAGATCATTCCTTCTCTTTATCTCATGACTTGGTTTAGTAAGTTTCAGACACTGTTCACAAACATCACATCAAATGGTGGTATCCATTAGGACTACAGAAATGGTAAGGAGGAACCAGAATAGTATGACAAAAGGGACCAAGATGGGAAGGTCTATTAGTTTTGGAACGCATCTCAGTTTAGTTGCATCTCTCTGACTTAGATATTTATATGAGAAAACACCACCACTTTTTACTTAACAAATTATATGCATGTACTTTAAGCTTTCAGCCTTTGCCCTTTTATCTTTTAAACTGTAACAAAGCTGCTTATGGTTTAGTAAGCTATTTTGTAGAGGGAGGAGATGGCAAACATGGCCAGTCCTGCCCAACCATCCTTTTCCCAAGTGGTTTTTGCATGTTTGGAGAAGCTGAGAATTTTGAAAATGTGTGTACTTTTTTTTTCCTGATCCATCATTTGTTTGAAGTTAAAATACTTAAGATTTTCTCAATCCTTTGACATTCAGATATTCCAGCACTGAGAAAGGCAGAGCTTGAGAGAAGGGGCTGTTCCATTTCAGCATTTTCTGTCCCTAGCACTGTATCCAGTATCAACTGAAGGTCACATCTCTCCCTGTCCTGAGTTTCTGAAAGGAATTGGACCCCATGAACATTTTATCCTAAGCTTCTGATCTCTGGACTTCTCCCTACCAACAAGCCCTAGCATACCAATACCTCCTATAATATGGCCACTGGAGCACAGATAATAAGCTATACTTTGAGCTTAATGGAAGTGAGAGCATAATTCTCACTATTCTAAACATTTCTCATTCTTTTCAAATGGTGCTTCTGCTTTAATATGTACATCAGCTGGGGGGATGATTTTGTAGGTCTTTTTAGTTCTCTTTTAGGAAAGCTTCCTCTGTCTAGATGTCCAAAGAAGTTTCCCTCCCTTTCATTTCTCAAACCTGGTCCTACGTCTTACTTCTTTGCTTTCCTTCGCCCTTTTTCTCCCTGTCTCCTTTGCGTGTTAGTATTGAAAACTGAGGTTTCCTGCTCCTGCATCTGAACCCCAGCAGTGATCAATGAAGTGAGTATCAATTACAAACACTCATCCAGCAGGAGCCAGTTTGGCTTAAAATCAACCTTCGTCGGTAAACCAAGAGAATACATAATCCTGATTGATTACTCCCAGGGAACATATTTGTGTCATGGGTAGTCAGTGCAATTGAAGTAAAAAGTTCTTCATTCTAAATCCTCCCTTGGACTTTACCTTCTCACATGTCTATGCCGCAGGTAAACAGTTTGGGTAAAGAATGGAGAGATGAAAGCTTATTTCAAAGCTTTGTTACAGTAGCGAATAGGTAACACCATCTGAAGTCTGTAAGCTTCTTAGAATTTGTCTTAGAAGATGTCATAAACTGTGATGCATTTGATCTAGCCCAGGATCCCTGTGCATTTAGGTTTGAAAATAATTTCCATTTACTGAGTCTTTGACTCTAATGCAGCTACTCCAAGTTCAATCTATCACAAAAACAGCTTTCCCTCTGAAGAATGTGACAGGCATGTTGGCTTTCTTGGGAATCAAGTTCATTATTCTCTGTATGGAATTCTCTGCTCAGTCCAACAGAAAGCTTTTTGCTGGTGTCCAACTTTATTTTTTCACCTTTGGTACAGAGTACTAAATTATCACGTTCTCCCCAGAATTACTTCATCTATTTCAAGGACACATTGAACAGTTGTCTTAAAGCATGTCTATGAAATCTAGAACCCACCCTCCTTGTCATGAGAGTGGAAAATGTATTAACTCAGGATTTTCCCCCTACATACTGAATTTTTTTTGTTTGTCTAAAATATCTTAGGCTCCAATGATTTATTTTTCATTTATTCCCTGCATCCTTCTCATAATAATACTTTAGATCCTTAAAGGAGTATATCTAACTTTTCTTGACTTCTGCTGTTTTGTACCATTTTAATTATTTCTATGACATCTCCTGGATCATGTCTGTATGCATCTTTTAAATTTGGAACCTGTTATGGAGAGGATGAGCATGTGAGACTTACAAATAGGTTTTGTTGATGATAATGATAGAATACACTTGGGCATTTCACATGGAGGGAACCAGTCCTGAGTATTTGGGATGACAAGGAATAGGGAGTTGTTGAGCCCCAGACTTCCCTTTTGCCAATAACACTGATACAGCAGTAGCAAGGTAAAACCCTAGGGAGGGCATAGGTAAATGAGCCACATTGAGGTAGAGGTGGGAACTAAATCAGTAGCACCAGGCACTAAGCATACCACATACTTGAAAACCAAAGTCTGATACTTGATCTGACTTCAGAGCCTAGGGGTTCAGGAAGAAGCTCAGCAGGGGAGTTTAGAAGCTCTCTTGTCATCCTTCCGGCAGAGTTTTTTTCCTGGAGGGCCTCTTTTGAGGTCCTGGTGGACATACCTCTACTAAGCTCTTAGCTCCTTGACAGACATGACGAGAGTGGCCAGGTAACTCAGACCTTCCTCTCCTGTCCCTGGAGGTTAGTCTGCTCGTTCCTCATGTACAGCTTCACTCCGACCTAGTTCCCTATATGGACCAGGTCCCTGTCATGCATATTCACAGGTCAGACAGCGTATTGACCCCCCTAAATAAGGAGGACACACAAGTTAGTGAACATGCATCTCAGAAGTGAGATGATCTGCTTCTGTAGCAACTACCACTGGGCTCCACATTGCAGTTGTCATTGTCACTACACAGAACCATGAGCAGCAGAATTGGCCCCTTACCATAAACCCCGGAGCAAGTGAGACCCCAAATCGGTGATGAGGAAAGAAGCAAGGACGCCATCCAAATGCTACGTGTACAACAACAAATACAACATAAGACCCTATACTACACTACACTACAACACAACACAACTCAGGGACTTCAGACCACCCGATGACAGTTGGCCTGGCCCTCTCACTCTGCTCCTATTGTAGCTCCTATTCCTGCCCCATTCCTGGCCCCACCCACCTTCCAGTCCCCTCCAATATGGACCTTGCCTTTAGCTCTTGAAGACTGCACACCCATTAGCTTTCTACTTCATGGGGTTCTTATTTATTTGATCTAATTGAACAAACGCATTTGTACTTACTATCATGTGCCATCCCGGTCTGACTACATTACAAATATTAACTTCCACATTTAAGAGGCGACCCTATTGCTACCCCACTTTCTAAATGAGCTTGTCCTTGCTTTTGGTTCTTCGTGTTCCCAGACCCAGCACGTGGCCAGCTCACGGGAGACATGGTGTGGCCAGGGTCAGCATCATCAGTACCCTGTCAGTGGCTTCCTCCGAGCAGGGTAGATGGTGATCGTTGTGTAGTAGCAGCAGAACATGAGCTCTTAGAGCTGAGCACCTCGGGTGTTCATCCCAGGTCTGCCGCTTAGTAGCTGAGGGACCCCAGGCATGTTAGGGTTTTCTCATCTGTAAAACAGGAATCACATCTGTCTTGGAGGGTTACGGAGGGGATTTAGAAACCACAGAGGGAAAAGTCTAGCACAGGTGCTGGAACAAATAACATCTAGGAAATGATAGCTACTGTTATTCTTTCTGATTCCCTTAAAAGTGTAGAAGTCCTTCTGTTTTGTTAAATTGTACCTAGGTGAAACTTGAGAAGTGAAAGCGACCTGAGGTTTTGGCTAATTTATTCTTTTCTTCTCTTTCCTTTCCCCTCCCTCCCCTCCCCTTCCTTCCCCTCCCTTCCCGTCCCCTCCTCCTCTCCCCTTCCCTTCCCTTCCCTTCCTTTCCCTTCCCTTCCCCTCCCCTCTCCTCCTCCCCTCCCCTCTCCTCCTCCCCTCCCCTCTCCTCCTCCCCTCCCTTCCCCTTCCCTCCTCCCTTCCCTTCCCTTCCCTTCCCCTCCCCTCCCTTCCCCTTCCCTTCCCCTCCCTTCCCTTCCCGTCCCCTCCTCCTCTCCCCTTCCCTTCCCTTCCCTTCCCCTCCTTCCCCCCTCCCTTCCCCTTCTCTTCCCTTCCTTTCCCTTCCCTTCCCTTCCCCTCCCCTCTCCTCCTCCCCTCCCCTCCCTTCCCCTTCCCTCCTCCTCTCCCCTTCCCTTCCCTTCCCTTCCCCTCCCTCCCCCCTCCCTTCCCCTTCCCTTCCCTTCCTTTCCTCTCTCTCTTTCTTTTTTTGTTTATTTGTTTGTTTGGTTGGTTTTTTTTTAATAAGGAAAGTGTACCAGGAAAGCTTTAGATTTTCTCAAAGTTGTCTAGCTAATTAACAAGAGAACAGGGTTCCAGAACTGAGGCTACCTGATTCCTCCCTGAGTCTTCACACACTACCACCCTCTGCTATTGCCGATGTGCTGGAGGGGCTCAACTTAACCCTGACAAAGCCCGACACTGGAGATCATCTGTCAGAACAGAGACATTCTTCTACTTCTATTCATTTTCCAGTAGAAGCAGCTCCACATCTCAGATCTCTCCCTTCAGGTTTCTAGAATAAGAAAGCTATTGTTCAGAGGCAAACACACAAAGCCCCTCTGCAGCAGCCTGCTTACAGCCGCAGTGGTTTCTTGACTCAATTCTTCCAAGCTTTGTAGAAGGTCATCTCATTTAAAACAGAAACACACCCCAGTCTTTTTGTCATGTGTGTGCAAGTGGTCACTCCTCTCTTCTAGGGCAATAGGGTCCATTTGATAGGACATATTATGTTAGCTTGTATCACATTTGTTCGCTCCTGATAATAGAGAGATTGAAAATTAATTCTTCAATACAAGAAAATATTCCTGGGTGTGGGGCTGAAGTTGGACTATTTGATGTGTCTGGTAGCAGACATTTTGGCCATGGTGATATTGTTACCATATGGATGAATGTAACTATTGAAAACTGGGATGAGAATTTCAGGACGTTTTACTGGGACCACCGAGATGATGAATGACATATTTGATTCTAAGGAACTAAAGTGAAGAAGAATTTCACATTTTAAATTGGAGTATCATGTCAAAATGAAAACCTTATTATAAATAAAAGCATATATAATATATATATAATATATATAGAACAAAACCTCTTTAGCTCTGGGAAAGATCTACAGGACACCGACATAGTTAGAATGCTTCAGAATTATTTAAAAAAACAATGAATCAGCATAGCTGTCACCATCATTTATTCCTTTCTTCCTCTCTAATGTAGCACTGTTCTTTTTCCTCCCCTGAATGAAAATTGGATGGCCCTGCTTTGAAATATTGAACTATTGGGGGGTTTTCAGGCCCTTTTGCTCATGATATCTATTATTGGGGCCACTGATTGGTGAAGTGGACCCATCATACTCTGAGTAGCTTTTTGTTTCAAGCCCTGCTTTGTTTTAAACTAGGTGTTGAATGCAACATCAGAGGTAAGCAAGCAGACATTCAGAGGCAGATGTGGGCACGTTCCCAAAAGTTCAGTGCCAAGGGCCTTGTGTTTCTTAACAGAGGTGACCTGGAAAGACTCCAAAAACAAGATGAAAAATACAAAGTTGAATTTAGTTAAAGGGAAGGAGAAAGGAAAGCATTGAAAGCTTGAATCCCGTTAACTTGAAAAGTTGAGTTCTGGCCTTTTAAAAGCTTCCTTCCAAAACAGACCTGTGTTAGTTTAATCTCTGGCCAATTGTAGATTTAAATTGAGCTTCTCACACGTATTAATCTTTTTAGGAGTGAAAATGGCCATTGTTGCTAATAGGGAACTGCTTTAGCATTTTCTGTTCATAATGGACTTTTACTCACTTGGATGGTTAAAACAGAGACCATGGTTATTATTTTATTAATGGGTCCCTAGCCACGCAGACTGGGAGTAGAACACAACGACTGGGGCCAGCACACGAAGTCAGTCAGATCCGAACACAACTCGTAGCACTCCTAGCCACTTGGGAACTTTGGCTGTAATATCCCCCCACCTACACCTCACCATTGTCATCTATCAAATGGGAATGTTTTTATGACATTTAAGGAGGCAAATGGATATAAAGTACAATGCTTACAATATAGTAAATAAATTCTGTAAGTCATTGACACACTAAGTTGCATGTCTTTAGAAAGATCTGGAAGTGGTATCAAGTCCAACTGCTACTTCACTTTACACATGATAAAAAAAACTGAGATAAGGTAGGATGTCTCTCCCAGTATCATGGGGCCCGTCAGTTGCAGAGCCAAGGTGAGAACCCAGGTCTTTGTCTTCGTATCAGTGAAGCCACTCTGTATAAATAGATAAGGCTATTTTAAATTTACTACAAAATAATCATTTTATAGCTATATAAAATATACAATATTATTGCTGTGTATATAACAGCTCTATAAAATAATAACCGTCCTTCCCCATCAAAATACCATCCACTTTTTTCAAAGAAATGGAACAAATAATCCTAAAATTTGTATGGAACCAGAAAAGACCGCAAATAGCCAGAGGCATGTTGAAAAAGAAAAGCAAAGCTGGTGGCATCACAATTCCGGACTTCCAGCTCTATTACAAAACTGTCATCATCAAGACAGTATGGTACTGCCACAAAAACAGACACATAGATCAATGGAACAGAATAGAGAGCCCAGAAATGGACCCTCAACTCTATGGTCAACTCATCTTCGACAAAGCAGGAAAGAATGTCCAATGGAACAAAGACAGTCTCTTCAACAAATGGTGTTGGGAAAACTGGACAGCCACATGCAGAAGAATGAAAGTGGACCATTTCCTTACACCACACACAAAAATAGACTCCAAATGGTTGAAAGACCTAAACGTGAGACAGGAGTCCATCAAAATCCTAAAGGAGAACACAGGCAGCAACCTCTTTAACCTCAGCCACAGCAACTTCTTCCTAGAAACATGGCCAAAGGCAAGGGAAGCAAGGGCAAAAATGAACTATTGGGACTTCATCAAGATAAAAAGCTTTTGCAAAGCAAAGGAAACAGTCAACAAAACCAAAAGACAACCAACAGAATGGGAGAAGATATTTGCAAATGACATATCAGATAAAGGACTAGTATCCAAAATCTATAAAGAACTCATCAAACTCAACACCCAAAGAACAAAGATTTCAATCAAGAAATGGGCAGAAGACATGAACAGACATTTTTCCAAAGAAGACATCCAAATGGCCAACAGACAGATGAAAAAGTGCTCAATATCGCTCGAGATCAGGGAAATCCAAATCAAAACCTCAATGAGATACCACCTCACACCAGTCAGAATGGCTAAAATTAACAAGTCAGGAAACAACAGATGTTGGCGGGGATGTGGAGAAAGGGGAACCCTCCTACACTGTTGGTGGGAATGCAAGCTGGTGCAGCCACTCTGGAAAACAGTAGGGAGGTTCCTCAAAAAGTTGAAAATAGAGCTACTGTAAAACCTAGCAATTGCACTACTGGGTATTTACCCCAAAGATACAAAAGTAGGGATCCAAAAGGGTACGTGCACCCCGATGTTTATAGCAGCAATGTCCACAATAGCCAAACTGTGGAAAGAGCCAAGATGTCCATCAACAGATGAATGGATAAAGAAGATGTGGTATATATACACAATGGAATATTATGCAGCCATCAAAAGGAATGAGATCTTGCCATTTGCAACGACGTGGATGGAACTGGAGGGTATTATGTTGAGCGAAATAAGTCAAATAGAGAAAGACATGTATCATATGACCTCACTGATATGAGGAATTCTTAATCGCAGGAAACAAACTGAGGGTTGCTGGAGTGGGGG